>NC_044203.1:35128992-35178992 GCF_900880675.1 Sparus aurata | reverse complement strand
CATCAATTCTACCGCCATCATGAAAAAGGAAGTTGACTCTTACGTATCGTGGACTCGTAGCATCGGGATGATACGTGAGCTAGCCACCGTGCATTTAAAGCAAGTTAATCAGAGCTCCGGTTAGCGAGCAAAAGTTACGGAAATCTTTAAAAAAGACAGGTGCATCATATCACAGGACATTCTGGCCAATGTTGTTCCTACATCTGTCAAATAATCTTCACCTTTCTTGAGAATTTTGTTCGGATTTAACGGATTTAAACACAACGATGCATAAAAAAAATAGGCAAGAGAAACACGTAATTAAATCACCCTGTTTTATCACTTCTGATCGCTATAAATGAGCATAAATATGAATATTAATCATGAGTATTTTATTGCATCCTGTCACTTCACTGCAACTGGCTTTTCCCACAGTAACAGGATGCTAATCATCCTTGAACGATCGGTGCGGCGTGTCATTTGTTCATTTATCGAGTGAAGACTGCTAACATTATTGTTATTGCTTTGCCCACTACAGTAACGCTAATAAAACGTCTAAACGACCACCTTTCATACCTGCAGGTGGTGACTGCTTGTAGTGAAAGATTTCAGGTGGTGCTCTGTTAAACGACAGGCACGGATATAGAACGAAGTGTGATAACGTGGCACCGCAGAATATAAAAAATGCAGGACATATCTCTCAAGTTTCCCTGAATCTCCTTGAAATGTCGGGGCGTAGCTTTGAGGTGGGGGGATATCTTCAATAGGTGGGAGAGGCGGGAGTGTATGTAAGGGTGGTTCACTCCCCCTGCACACAAACAGCTCTGAAGTCACATTGAAATGTGTCTTTTTGTTTCTGCGGCGGCTCTGCATGCATGCCTGCAGGAGACGGAGAGCGGAGACAAAGGAGGGTCCAGAGACCACCTGGGTCTCTGTTAGTTTAACAGAGGGCCTCTATCACACACACACACACACACACACACACATGAACACACTTCTCTCTTGCATAAACTTTCTGCTCCGCTCGCGAGTTAAATCTGCCCGGCGAGAGAGAAAATACAAGCCATGAGGAGGGAGGGAGGAGGGAGAAAGAGGATGGGGACTGTGAATGTTCTGCGGGGGGCTACAGGTGGGATTAACACCTCACATTCCTGTGGATGGAAACGTAACGTGACAGCTTGTGTTGTTGCGAGTCGAAGTCTGGTTACACTACGCGGTCAGGAGAATGTGGATTCCCAAACATGACGTCTCTGCTTCCAAAAACACGGACTTTACTATAATCTGCTGCTGTAACATCCTCCGGTTTTCTTTTTCAGGCTTTCCACCAGATTTTTTTTTTTTTAGAAAGATGATGTCAGCAAGGGTTATTCCCAAAGCAGCAAGTCTAGATGTTTTGTAATGTCGCCTCGGCGTCTCATACAGAAACAGAAGGTACCCGAGGAGATCCGGGGTTCATGTCCTGTGTTGAAACCAAACGTCAACAATCTTTTACTAAACCTGGCCGAGTCCTGCTCAAATTGCCGTGTCACGTTAAGGACAAAATTGTGAGAAAGTCGAACCAAACTAATCAAATTCTGACGCTGTGGGACTGAAAGTCAGGTCGGCCGCCCGTCCCAAACATGAGACGGGAATTCTTTTGCAAATCGGTGTGAGAACACGTTGGATGTTGGGTCAGAAGGTGTTACGATCAGGGTTGAGATCAGCGCTCCGTGCAGGACAGTCGAGTTCTTCTACATCAAAATGGGAAAACCATTTCTTTACGGAGGAAAAGCAGGACGCTGACCTGAGCTGCAGTCTTTTCTCCACGCGGTCTCCTTCAATAACAGATCTGAATCTCGGTGAGACGACCTGCTTAGATAACAGACCAAAACCAGGGAAAGCTGACTGCGCTCAGAGTCTCGCGGCGCGTTGTGCTGAGGTCACCGCTCGCCAGAAGCTCTGCAAAACAAACCGTGTCCAACTCTAATGTTTTGCATTGTATTTTGGAGAGGAGACTGGCGACTGGTGTGTGTGTGTGTGTGTGTGTGCGGGGATGTGGCGTCACTTTCAAATAAATCAATTGCAGCAGAAAAATTCCAGCGGAAAACACCAGATTCTTTGGATTCGGAGCTGACGGGCCAATTAAAACACACACCGACACACACGGATGAGAGAAAGTCCCCGTGAAAAGGAAACACACACTCGCCGACAGAGAGAGAGAGTTCATCCTGATAAAGTTGTTCAGAGTGTTAAAGCCTTTCCCCTCCTTTCTCTCCTCCCTCCCTCCCTCTCTCCACCTCCTCCTCCTCTTTCTTCTCCTCCCTTCCCGTCTTCCCCCGTCTTCTCCCCCGAGTCCCAAACATTTTAATTGCAGCCCACAGGCCATTTGATGCCTCGCCAAATCACTGTGAAGAGATCAGCTATTGTCCATTTCCTTTGTGTGTGTGTGTGTGTGTGTGTGTGACAGTGTGTGTGTGTGATGGTGTGTTACCAAATGACGGTTATACTATAGGCCGATGCATGGTGGACCCTCTGTGAGTGTGTGTGTGTGTGTGCGGATTTAAGGAGTTAATCCCTGAATAGAGAAGCCATTAGAGAGAATTAGGCAGGTTAGACTCAAGCATGATCCCCTCTCTTTCTGTGTGTGTGTGTGTGTGTGTGTGTGTGTGTGTGGGGCAGCCGTGAACACGTGGCATGCGTCAGGGTCGAGGGTTTCAAAAAAAAAGAAGGGACGGAGGTGCGTCGGGGATGCAGGAGGAGGAGGAGGAGGAGGGTGGTAGCCAACTCTCCTAATCTTGCCAATCCACCCCTGCTGTGCACACACACACACACACACACACACACACACACACACACGAGTGGGTTCATCCACACACACTCTCTCAACAGATGGCTGCAGCAGAAAGGCCAAGGGTAAACTTGAGCAATACCCAAACCAGACAGTCGACCCCCCGCCTCCCCCACGTTATCTGCCCCCCTCAGTGTCTACAGCTAATCACAGTGTCCTGAGCACGCAACCAAACACACTCTTCATTAGGAGGAAACTGAACACTGACATTAAAAAATCCATTTCAAAACCACGCAGGGATGTTTGCACACATGATGTCGACGTGCCTGCAGATCCAGATCGAATGAATTCCTCTAAAAAACAAATGAACGGTGATGTGTGAGCGATGGAGGAGTTAAGGACCGGTGGAGCCTGCGTATAAGCCCGATAAAGGTCAGATCTATGTTGGCTTATCCTCTCAGGTGGCAGTGGTTTGTAGTTGAAGACCATCTCTGTTCTGATGCTACGCTCCAGACAATTCGGAGCTGAGGAACTCCTGATTTCCTACTAGAAAGCGGTACAATGAACGCCACTCCAACGTAAGAGTTTCCACATGTAAACTCGGGGAAATCCATCGACTTCACCAGATATCTGACGTCACATAACGACACCTGTGGGATATTTAGATAAGTTTGCACGTGTAAAAGTGTTGTCAAAATGTCTAATGGTGCCTGTTACTTTGGTTCAACTCTTCCGTTTCATCTATGATGCAAGCAGGCTGCACTGCTGAGAGGTCAATGGTGCGTCGACATGCCAGAGAAACTTAATTTAATCACCATCAATCAGGTTTTTGTTTCTCTTATGACGTCATGCTGCTGGACAATCGGAGGACGGAAGTTACTAATTTCAACCGGGAAATTCCCGCCTCGGTTCTGACGCCGCGGACGCCATGATTTGATGTCACTCATCCCTGAAGTCTGCGTCTGACCTATCCAGCTACATCACTGCTATGTTTGAGAACAAGCACTGGAAACAGGATTAAACTGCTCGCCTGATGCCGCTATCAACATACAAGCACGTACGAAACTCTCCGTGAAACCACAACTAATGTTTTTTATGTCTCCGTTTGTTTATTGAATAAACACAATTCAGTTGCCAGAACAAATGTTGGCAGTGTGCAACAGACATGTTTAAAACGTACGTAACGAACACCGGTTAAATCTAGCTCTGGTGTTCCCAACACGGCTGCAAATTATCCCGACATCCCATCAAAAATCTGCTCTTTAGGATGCCACTAACAAGGCTGGAGAAGATCCTGATATCTCTTTGAAAAATATCAAGTGGTTTCATCCTTGTTACCGGTTTGGTCGTCACAATCACGGCTGCATTCGTCCGAATATCTCATTGAAAATGTCCGCTTTCAATGCTGGAAAATATCCAGTGGTTTCATGCGTACAAATCGAACGGTGGTCTCTCTCCGCTTCCTCCTCACATGAACGTGCGTAGCTCAACACCTCACTTGATTACGCGATGCAACTTAAATCGTAGAAATGTTGATAGCGTATGCTGGAAACGTACAAATGTAACATATCCGTGTTTTGCAGAAACGTACGATGCCAGCGATGTATTCCTTCATGCCATGCTAGCTGTTTCCTGCTGCTTTTAGTCTGTATGCTAAGCTAAGCTAAGCTAACTGTTTCCTGGCCCTAGCTCCACACTTCACACGAGAGTCCATCATTTACATTTAGGTTTTTTTCCAACGAGGCCGAAGATGTTTCGTAACTCTACACACTTCCACGTTCGTCATCCGACTACGCAGAAGTCTGTGACGTTAAAACTGTGACTCAGCAAACGCAGATATGATGCAACAGGTCTCGTAAATTCTCGATTTCACATCTCACGCCGGCTTCCTGACTTCGAAGTCCACACAACACAGAATTACAGTGGAACATCTGCAGTAAACAGCCTTGATTTATCTGTATACAACAAGCAACGAGGCCTAAGCACAACAAAAGATTAGCAGTGACTCCGAAAGGCTCGCAGAACTTTTTTTTTTTAACTTCTGATTGCAATGTTTGTCCTTCGTCTTGTTGTTCATGTTCCCTGCTGCCTGAGTGCCGAGCCGTCCAGTCATGCGAGTGTGTTTCACTGCTGCTGCGGACGTCACTTTCAGCCAACAATGAGCGTCAGTCCCTTTCGAAAAAAAAAGAGTTAAAGAATCCGTCTGAGAAACAAAAATAAATCAACTCTTATAAAGCACTTTGCTGAGAGACCCGGAGGCTTCCCGCACTGGCTCTCAGGTAGCCATTAAAAAACTTCAGGACATAAACATGTTCCAGCAATATTCCAGTAAACAGCGGAAACGTGCGATGAGTCACCGCATGCAACAGTGGAGAGGAGATAACACACACACACACACACACACACACACACACACACACACGCCTGATGTCACATGACCCCCCGTCCTGGTAGTTTCCATTATAACAAGCCTGAGGACAAACCACTCTGGAGCAACTATTATACTTAAAGACTCACAGTGTGTTTGTGGTCGAAAAAGAAAAAAATCTAATTAATAGTGACTTCATTTCTTTGCGGTGTTTTTATCTTCCACTGAATCATCGTTATTCCTCAAGCATGCTTCGTATTCCTGCAGGGACGGGAACCTACAGGACGTACATGTTGTAACGTGGCTATTTTAACGTTTTCTGCAATTTTTTGTCGACAATATGTTTTTTTTTCTGGTCGGGGTGGCGGACGATAGTGGCGAAATCACCTGAGACGGCTACAGGACGACAGACCAGCGTTCGAGAGCACATCTGCTGAAAAACCCGAGACGTCGGGATGATTTCCAGCTACATCTGCCGCGACAGTCAGGTAAGCTAAAACATGATATTTTCCTAAACCTAACAATGTTTTTTTTTGTACCTGAACTTCACGAGAACACAGCGCTTAAAACATTTAAGGAAAATATTTGCAGAAATGTTCATTGCCAACATTTAAACTCCTTTTCAAGGAGCAAACCAAGAGTAATTTTGGAGAAAATATTATGATCGTCAACACGATGAGCTGATCCAGGAGAAGACATAGAATAATAATAATAACAATAATTTTGTTTCTGACATTACACAGTAGATCCACTTCATTAACATCACATCCAAATAAAACCAGCATTTAAAAGCCTTACGCCACATTCACAGCTAACTAACTGAGTCACAACTGATGAAACAACCATGAAAACTTATTTTCAGAGGTCAAAGCAGCAGCTCACAGTCCTCCCCCCACACAGACCTCCTCCCCCGCTGGGTCTCACCTGTTCCTGCGTCCTGGACTCAGAGTCGTCCTCCTCACGTGTCGACGGCGACCTGTCGTCTTCTTACAGTTTGCTGGAATGAAGCGGAGCTCCCGTCTGTGAGCTCGGGTCCACAAAGAGTTAAATGCTACTCGTGTTCCCGGTTCCTTATCCACTCACACCAAATACTTAATCCCTCCCCTCCTTCCCCTCCTCACCCATCCACCCTCTGACTCTTTCTTCTTTGTATTATACTCTTTTCTTTCATGTCCTCCTTCCTTTTTTTCCCCCTACCTTGTTTCTACCATCCTTTCCTCCTTCCCTCTGTCGATATTTCCTCTCCTCTTTTTCTCTTTCTACTTTTTGCCGTGTTTTTGCATTTTCTATTCCCTTTTTCCTCCCTTCATCTCAGCGAGAAGCTTGCAGAAACTGGAAACCTGCACGAGACATCCGCGTCTATATTGTGAAGACGCGGACAGAAGAGAGATGCCGGGAAATGAGGGAGAGAGATGCAACTTACGATTATTTTCATGATGAATCGATTATTGTTTGGTCTATAAAATGTCCAAATTGTGAGAAATGCTCACCATAATTGTCTAGAGACCAAAGTGATGTCAGCAAGATTGCTTCTTTCGTCCAACCAACAGTCAAAAACCCCCAAAACTCTTAATTCACTGGCAAAAAATAGCATTTAAGAGGCTGTAACGAGCAAATGTTTGATATTTTTGCCTGAACTGAAATAATTATTGATGATTATAATTTAAAGCTCCCTAACTGGAGTCGAAGCAGAGAAGCTGTGACTCGTGTCTGGCCTCCTAACGTCTCATGGTGTATTTATTCTCATGCAAAAGTTAAATTATAAAGCAAAAAAAAGATTTCCATGTTTTGGGACTGTAAAACACAACAATAAAGATTAGCAGTTTGGTGGTTTCCTGGTTGCAGATTGAGCTCAGAGGACGTGTTAGCTGTGTGTTAGCTTTCCTAAATGAAAACAAACCCTCAATACACAAACGTGACTCTGTTATCTGACGCACATTATGGTAATTACCACACACACCTCTGATATTAACTGTCCAATTAACACTTACTACTTTCACTAATGTGATCACACTCAGCACACACACACACACACACACACAGATTCCTAACGGCGTGGACAAATGGAGGCGGGAGGAAGCTGTTGACGCGTCGTTTGACACCCCGCGTCTCCTGTCTCCTAAACCCTGAAAAGACACACAGACTATTTAACTTCAGTGTTATCTCATCCTCAGTTTAGAAGTGAAAGAAGTTCTCTATTCCTGACCAACTTTCAGCCATTTTTACAGAAGAAGCGTAGCTCATGTAGGCCAAAACAAGAACGTTTGAAACCCGTGTGTAGTTTGCAAGATACATAAGACACATATTAAGAAGAACTCCGCATCATCTTTTTCAAAACGTGGTACAGAAAGTCTCGCAGAGCATCAACTCGAAAGGTGCAAATCAATTGTAAACACATGCGCGACACACTCGTCTGCCAGATGAAGCAGAATGAAGTGAGACAATGCACCACGGCCGGCTGAAAGTGGGTCACGGTGGGGAGTTGATTACGCTTAACTGACACGAGTGCAGCTCAACTTACGCACTCGCAAAACTACATGCAAAACATTTGACATTTTAAAAACATCAGACACAGAAGAAACCAACGTAATAGCAACAAAGCAATGCATCCTGAGCGTTGTATATGAAATCTACCGTGAATATTTGACTCTTAGAGCCTTAACGTCAGTTTGATTTTGATCGCAGCTGAACCACGAGTGAACACTGATTGGATCGGATGTGTCGGAGTCTGCAGCAGCTCAGTGCACTCAGCTGTGAAGCCT
This sequence comes from Sparus aurata, assembly GCF_900880675.1. Classification (NCBI taxonomy): domain Eukaryota; kingdom Metazoa; phylum Chordata; class Actinopteri; order Spariformes; family Sparidae; genus Sparus; species Sparus aurata. The sequence goes on along the minus strand of NC_044203.1, from coordinate 35,171,116 downwards.
TTAATTACACGATCCGTCGCTGCTACCGGCTCTTTAATTGCTCCTCAGCTCGTAATGTTCATGCGTATTCGTGTGTTTGTGTGTGTCCAGATTGACTGACCGGTCATTAGGAGGTTAAATGGGGTCTGTTGTCCGAGTGCTGTGCTGATTAAGCTGGACTGGTCAGGGCTGGTGGGCACCTGCCATAATCAGCCTAAACCTCATCCATCACCCGCTGACCTGGCCACAGCCGGGGCCCTCGGACCCTGCGGAGGCCCCCGGGCCCTGAAGGCTCCTTTGCCCAGGAACTGACCACTACCATTACCCCCTGGACCTGGAGCCAGGATGACCCAAAGAGGCCTCTTCTCCTTTCTAACCCCGGCACCAACCCCTCGCCCTGACCCTCCAAAATGACCACTATCATTACCCCCCAAATCTTGGATAAATGAAGCTTTCAGAGGTCATTCTGAGCTCAGCGGCTGACTCAGGGGTCCTCTCTAACTCTGCATCCAACCTTACTGGATCCAGAATCCCATCCTCAAATCTGGCAAACTCAAAAGTTTCTCAAAACATAGATGCATGCAAGAGTTTTAAGACCTTCCAATGTCAGGGTTGGACAAAAACTACAAAAACACCGACCGTGATCGCAGCACATGAAAGGTAGAACAATCTAAAGTTGAAGCACCTTCCAAGTTCAGCTAAAACCCAGAGATGGCTTCACCTCCTTGGTAGTTTTATGGTGTGTTTGCTGTCTTGTAAATCTGTGAAGTCCGTACTCATTCCAGGTCTTCATGTTGGAGAGAGGAAGTTGTGCTTCTTGGCATCACTTGGACGCTCCTTGGATCCATTGTCTCCATATGTGTTTACAAGCTATTTATAATTTTCCTGATTGGATATACTTCTGTACACACACACACATCTGTCTGTTCTGGAAGACGGATCCTTCATCTCTTGTTTCTTCTGAGCTTTCTTTGATTCTCTATAGTCAAACAGACTTTTACCGCTGACCTCAGCCCTCAACTGGACATCCACAGGCGATTCTTGGGTCAAAATGTGGCCCAAACTGGGAACTTTAAGACCTGGAGCCTTCTCCAATCATGCCTCTAATCCCAGAAACGCATGAATTCAACCAAATGTGCAATTAGTTTGACCTCTTCTCTTATTCTTTCAAATGTTGGTCTTCTGCAAGTTGACCTTCCAGACTTAATTTGGGACCAAGGCGACACCGATCCAAAACATTGACATCGTAACACTGAAAGACACCTTCTCGTTTTGTGGCTGACCTGTGTTTTACCCCCAAACATGAAGTTGATATGATACCCTTCTCCTTTCCAAACCTTTGTCCTCACCCTCACATCAACCCCTAAAAGCCCAGAAGTGCCATAACCTCTGTGACCTGACTCCAGGTCGGCCCTCGGCGAGCCCTTCCTGGCAAAAAAGCTGACCACAACTGTTGCCCTCAAGACCGAAGGCCACGTTGTGCGTCGTCCTCTTGCCTTCGCAAAAACCACACAGGTTGTCTGCAGCTCCTGAAAAGTCTTATATCGGTTTAAAGTGCTGCAAAACATGATTAAGGGGGATTAATTTACAGCACAGACCTCTAAAATTACAAGTAAAATATAATTATCTAACTTGATTTAAGCGTGTCAAGAAGCTGCCGGCATCTTAACGACTTTGTCAAGCGAGGAATAATTAATATCAGGGGGACACCTTTCAGTTCAGTGGTCACTTCCTGACAAAGATGCAGATGGTTAATGACTCCAGCGTCGTTTATTTTACCTATCCAGTTTAATGAAACTGAAGTAGATGCTCCAGAGTTCAACCTTAATTGGACATATTTCAGTTTCTCGGCCGATAATTCTTTAATCGTGTCCTGTTATTCGTTCACATTATTTTCCGCGGCAGGTACGCAGCCACCTGAAGGCTCTGACACTGATATTAGGATTTAATAGGCGAAAACATTAAAGATTTTCTAATAGAAGCAGATTAAAGAAAACATATCCACTCCTCCGGGACAAAGCCTGAACCAGACAAAACACGCTCCAGGGACACTTAATACCGTCCGCCTTAAAGAACAAATCAATAAAAAATAATCAGCGCGCTTGTGCCGTCCACAGCCCCCCCCCCCAGCTGTCGGCTATAAATCAGAATCAGAATAATAAACTGATTAATAACAATACATCTAAATTAAACAGACTGCGCTTTGGTTCACGTTGTAATTAGGCCAAAAGACGACGGGGGGTCCGACCAAAAACATAACTGGAGAGAGGTGAAAGTCGTGTCGCGTGGACAAAGACCGGACGTCACAGCAGGACGCTCGTCTTCATAACAAGAATTGATAATTGGTTGAAAAGTACAGCGTGTCCTGAACGGAGTTGAATAAAAACAAGGTTTTTCTTTGAGAGAAGAGTCCTTAAAAAGTGGAATCTTAACAGAAGTTATTATGAAATCTATACGTTGACGTCAGTGAAACCAGGTGTGGGTGTGGATGTGAGTTATCTGATCGCGAGGCAGGCAGGGTTTAACTGGTTCACTGTTTCTTTATAAGCAACCACACACACACACACACACACACATAGAAACACACAGAAACACATAGAAACACGTACATATGCATTGCCTGCGATCTGTTATCAGCGTGCAGGGAGGCTGCAGTGTTGGTAACACTAACCCACTGACCTGCTGGCCTTGAAAAGTGAAATGGATTTACTGCTACTCTGTTTTCAGCACTCATTGCTTCATTGTTGTCGTCTTCCGCAACAAGTAGTGTGTGTGTAGTAAAATCTACACTAGGGTTATTGATAATAATGGTGTTTTTTCAAGGCAGGTGCTGAAGTTCATACGGTAACAGCTTCTGCTCCTAAAGAACCTGAGATCAAACTCCAGTGACGTCCATACCGTCAGAGAGTTTTTATTGTTGCATCCATGTCCTGGTTAGATCAGCTGATCATATATTAGAAATATGTATTAATTGATGTGTAATACAGCAGTTCCACGCTTTGACACCAAGTTCTAATTTTAGTGGAGTTTCAAAGACATGCTCCTCACGATAACTTAAATCTGCTGAAAGGAACATTTATTTTTTTATTTTATTTCATTCTGACGGCCCCTGAGGACTAAAGCAGTATGACTCAACTTAAGCTAATGTCATAAAGATCTCAATCTGGGTGTAGAGCATCAATATGTTTTGGAAGCAATTGGAATTTAGCAAGCGCAGTGAAATGTTGTCACTCCGGTTGCTAATGTTGCTAGCTTGGCATATAGTCTCTGGATCTGTCCAAGCTGCTCAGTGAAGCCAAATAAAATCAAATGAAAAGTATAAAATACCCAGATCTTCTGTGTGGTTGGACCCAGAGAGCGCTAGACACACTCGAGACTTCCAACGAACCGAGCCGGTTAAGTTGAGTACGAAATAATTGATTTAAAGTGAAACGAGTCATGTCACGAGGGCTGTAACACTCAAAAAAGTGTATCCACCATCTTAAAGTTGCTACTTTTACAATGTAAGCTTATGGGAACAACTCTTTCTAAAGCGTTTTTTTCCCATAAGTTTACATTATAAAAGTTTGGCAAATGTCCTGGGGGCTCGGTACTGTCGTGGTATCATAACAACATCTATGATTTAACATTGTTGTCTTTATCCACAGGTTTCCATGATTCTGGATGATACTTCTGAAGCTCAGCAGGTCAAGTTCAAAGTTTCATACTAGCTGACGCGATGGCGGCACTTTTAAACACTTAAGCCCTATTCACACGGGACTAATATAACCCGGGGACCTCCAGTAATTTGTAATAATTGCGAAGGTCGTCTGTGATTTTAATCCCGTGCAAATCTGCCATGTCTGTAATTTGTAAAGTAAAAATTCCACCGCAAATTACCTACCATATTTCGACAAACACATGTCATGTGATAATATTAGTCCTGTGCGAATCGGCATCTCTGTGATTTGGGGTCGTTTTTTGTTTTTCTTAAGGTTTTTTGTGTTTTCCACAATCTTTTTTCTGCCTTTTTCCCGGTCCAGAATTATGGAGGCTGCGTTGGGAATTATAAATAAAAGTTTTGAAAAGCATTTTGGGTGCAAATTCAGGAGGCTCATCAGAAGAGCGAAATCTCGAAAGATGATTAGATGGATTACATGCATGGCAGCATGCAGTAAGGAACATTTTCCATCTTTCAACAGGCTCACCAGTTATTATTATATAAAAAATATCCATATCTTACCGTTGTGCTGCTTCAGCGAGGGCTCCGGTGCGATCGATAGTTTAAAGACGTGAGAGGAACGATACGGGACTTCTCTTATCGTTCGGTCCATCTCAGGTTCAGTTTAAGACACTGACAATCCCTCTTTTCTGTTCAGGCTGTTACACCTTCACACACTCACAGACACTTTCTCTCGTATACATTTTCAGTTATGTACGTTGTTTCACATCGAGAGGCCACACACACACACACACACACACACACACACTCTTTATCTCCGGTAAAGTCAGGAGCTTTTCAAGGACCATAAAGAGACGAGGTGACACACATTCTGCAACAAAGCAGCTCTGAAGTGGGACACTTCTCAGCACAAAGCCACTCATCCCATCCCATTTGCTTACCTGTGTGTGTGTGTATTCACAGCCACACACACACACACACACACACACTTATACAGTATCACAGGAATATAAGGTGACACCTAAACCTTCAGACAATACACAGGTCATACAGTGAATACCTGCACACACACATGACCCATTAATATCTTACGTTAAAACACTTTTCTTTTGTTTTGAAGGAAAAAAAAGCATGACAGGAAATGATGTTCACAGGCGACGACTGTCCAACGAAGGAGGCACCAAGTTTACGGAAAGAATAGTGGTTTTGGTTAAATATCGATAAGTGAAAACATCCCGTCTCCTGCTTTCTCCGACTGTGACCGAGCGCCCAAACTCAGCCAAGAACACGTTAATAAAGCTGCAGCTGCTGCCGACAGATCATCGGAAAAACAAATGAAAATATGCGGTCAGCCAAAGAAATCTTTCTTCAGATGGCATCACATTCCTCCTCAGTGATGTTTGAATTTAGAAGAGTGGATCTGTTCCTTTATTTAGCATCCGGCACGATTTTCCGGGGAGAGACTGTCTGTTTTCTACCATCTCTCCACACTTTTTATTATCTTTTTATTTTTTTATTCACACCTTTTTACCCCCTTACGAGTCGTCAACCTGTTTCTAGCACCGTGCAGCGTGTAGTTTACTGTACTGATAAATTAGGAGAAAGAAACTATATTCTCAAGCTTATGTAAAATATTCTGGAAAGAAGAATATCATTAAAAAACGATGTAAAGGATTTGCTGTGTCGAGTTTTCTGTCTGAGCGACATCGCCATCGAGAAGCTGACGAAAAACGTCCAGAGGTTCTTCAAGAGGCAGCGCAAAATCTGAATAAATTAGAGAAAATGTATGAATTTTATATTGTTATGATGATGCCAGAAGAGCAAATTAATCTGCATTCTTTCCTTGGAATTGAAAGTCAAATAAATAAAGAGTTTGGATTAGATTTTTGTTATTTTGCCAGTGAGCCGAGTTGCCAAAGTTTGACAGACTCAGAATGAACTTTTTGAATATTTTGGCTGTAAAAACACATCACGGTCTCTAACAGGAAGTCCAGATTCAGATCAGTGAGTCGTGATGCTCACGTCGTCAGACTGTTCTCAGGTCCGATCGCTAAATCAGACCCAGACCCGAAGGTGGACTGGAAATTATATATGGAGCAGAACCTCAGACGGGGTTCTGCCCACCTGCAGCAGCAAGAACCCGAGACGCTGTAAAATATAAATCTCAAGATACACACACACACACACACACACACAGCATGCCGCGGCGCGTGGCTGCTGCTACAAGGAGAAGTTACCTGGCAGCCTGCCAAGCTAAACACACACACACACACACACACACACACACACACACTGACAACACACAACCATTCACAGCTTAGCACCGAGCTCAGATAGAGGCTTCCCTCGATCTGGCTGGGTGGTTGTTCCTGTGTGTGTGTGTGTGGATGTTTGTGCGTGTTTATGTGTGTCGGTGTGTGTGTGTGTGTGTGTGTGTGTGTGTGTGTGTGTGTGTGTGTGGATGGAGCGAGAGTGGAGAGAGAGGAGGTAAAGTTTAAGTACAGTCAGACAGGAGAGAGTAAACACTGATAAGTCCCAGCTGTACGTGTGTGTGTGTGTGTGTGTGTGTGTCCATGTGTGCACCCCCCCCAACATACACACACCAAACACACACACACACACACACACACACTAAAACACTTCCGAGCCCCCCAAACCTTTCCATCAAACCCATCGTCCCACACACACTTCCACCACTTTGATGAGGTGAAGGGGTGTGTGTCCGCGTTCAGCCCGTGTGTGTGTGTGTGTGCGTGTGTGTGTGTGCGAGCCTGATCTGTTTCGTGTAAAGATCAGAAGATTTGGCTCATGGGCACGACGGAAGTCGAAAGCCACACAGTTTGGAGAAACCAGAGGAAGAGGAGGAGGATGAAGGGCAGCGCTCTGAGGTGAAGTTATCAAGAAATCAAACACACCGATCGAGGAAACGGGGAAGGAAACGTGGCGGATGAATCCTCATTTGGTGCTCGAGCGAGTATTTGTGGCAGCAGGACGGTGTGAGAAAGAAAGGCGTCTCTTTTTGTGGATTTCTGACCTGTATCAGGCCGTAACAGAGCTGTTCACACCACACGGCTTTCCGTCTCGCAGTAGATGTGGTTAGTTCACTACATGACTGCTCAGCGGGGGGTCACGCATCGCCGTACGAGATCTTCCACGAGGAGGAAGAGCCGTCTGGTCTCCAAACTGAAGTTTCATCATGACAACACATGTGAGGGAGGCACAGGAAGTGATTCCGATACCAAACGGAGGACAGGGTGTTCCCGGCGTGGAGACAAGAAGAAGGTTCAGAGAAAAGACGCATCAGAATCAGACGTTTGACTTCCGGGTTTGAAATGTGGATTTATCTTCACTCCTGTTTATCAACCCGACTGCAGCAAGCAATTAGGAATAACTTCAATAACATAATATATATATATAGAAATACCTAATTTCTCACTGATCATGTTATTTTCTTATGGAAGTCATGTTATTAAATTGGCACAGTTTCATAACCGCTCATGTAAAACAGGATCTGCAGCCAAGCGGCAAATAGCTTCTCCATTTCTGCCAAAGCCGCAAAGTTTGCATGAAATTATCAGACGATCAAAGAGCCTCGTGTGCACAAAAAAAAAAAAGAAAAAAAAAAAGAAGCTTATTGAAGCAGCTGAAGGTGTTTTTATCTCAGACAGAAGCAGAGGATTTGTTTCTGCTAATAACAACTTGTAAAAACCACAAAATCCACCGAGGTCTGATTAACATTTCCATAGTTTCCATTGTTGTTAAAATTTACAGCCTAAAAAAAAAAACGTTGGAGGTTTTTTGTCTGTTTGTGTTTTTGGACCACATTCCTTTTTTATTATTGCAGTTTTTCCAAACTCTTGAAGTTATAAACCTCCTGATATCTACAACGCAGGGAGGATGAAAGAGGAAGGGAAACATGAAGTGAAGTGGAAACATTAGAGAAGGACGTATACACGCACGGACCGAGGCCACTACGGATGGTTTGGTTTGGAAAACGGTCACTCATAATTTAAAACGACACATTTTTGCTTCCCGTCGTGACGACAGAAACTAAAAACTGACAGCGATCACCCGCCGCCTCGTCACTCACAAATGTTCCGCCGCGTTTCTCTCCGTCGCTCCTGTTTTTGGCCTAAATCGGATCGTTTAGGCTCCATGGCGGTCGGCCCGATGACACACAGCTCTGTCTGGCCTGTGGTTTCATCTCGAGAGGTCCACCTACCCCCCCCCGCAGCACACACACACACACACACACACACACACACACACACTGGACACAAACACACTCGCAGAAACACACATCAAGAGATACACAGATTGATGCAATCACACACACACACAGGATGAAAACATGCTGCTCAAGAACAAGCTGAATCACACGTGCACACCCACACACACACTCCCACGCACGCACGCACACACACACACACACACACACACATGTATGCACAAACAGCTGTTTCCAACATGCTGAGGCGGTCTGGAAACCACTTCCTCTCAGCGGCTCAAACACGTTTTATTCATTTACTGTTCGCTCAAACAGGCCGGCTGAGCACTTTCACTGCACACACATGCTCTGGGTGTGTGTGTGCATGTGTGTGTGTGCATGTGTGCGTGTGTGTGTGTGTGTGCGTGAGAGAGAGAGAGAGAGAAAAGAGAGGGAGAGAGGGATGTGTTTTTGCATGTTTGGATGAAAATGAGTGTGTTCTCCAGAGTTAATCTGAGCACTCTGTGTATGTTTGAGGGAACCGTTTTATGATGTGCCTGTTTGTGTGTGTGTGTGCCTGTTTGTGTGTGTGTGTGTGTGTGTGTGTGAGTGTGTGTGTGTCAGAGCTAATACTCGATCTGATACCGATTGTTAAAACTTGTTAAGTGAGTGTTACATTTTTTCCCCTGCAGCCGTGCAACACGACGCTGTCCGACGTAAGGCTGGGATAATGTGTGTAATCACTCCAAACACACACACAGACGCACACACACACACACACAGATACACACACTCGACGCACTCCTTCATGTCATGGCTGGTGGCCAGCGTCTGCTTGGTTTTGATTGGCCAGCGGTCTGTAAATATTTAGAGGAAGCGGAAGGGTCCACGGTCCGGCCTGTCGCCACGGGAGACGGATCGCCCCTCATCCCTCAGCCCCTCCCCAAACACACACACACACACACACACACACACACACTCATCTCCGGTCTCTCGGATCTATAGCCACGGCCACCGGGTTGAACGGATCAATCACACACACACATACACACACACAGACACACACACACACTGCAGGGTAGATATTAGACAAGGTGTTGATATGTTCCCCCTCCTCTCTCTCTCTCTTCAACCCCTGGACGACCTTTCACCTCACCTCTGTGTCGCTCCGGCCAATCAGAGGTCACGACTCCCTCCCTCCCTCCCTGCTCTGTCCGTCCCGTCCAGCCGCCGCCACACGAGGTCCAGTTGTTCTGTCGCTCTGAACACAAACGCGTTGTGTTGCCCTCCGTGTTGACACGCTGCAGAGACGTATGAAGGGAACGTGTTTACTCTGCTTTCACACACGAGTCCGACAAACCAATGAGACGAGGCGTCACTCCTGCAGACTGTTCTCCACGATGTTCCACATGCAGAACGTTTCATTATTGCTCAATCTGACAACTACTTCTTATTAAATACGTTAGTCTTTTAGGTATAAAGTGAAAAATGTCCAAAGAGTCCCGCTGAACTCTTCACATCGTGAGATATATTTGATTTATAACCAAAGAGAGACAATCAGCAGTTGATGAGCAAAGTTGATGTTAATAATTGAAGCATTGCATTGAACGGCTTATATCTGATCTTTAAAGGATTCTTTAGCAAGTAAGCTTTAAATTCAACTTGCACAGATTTAAACCTGCATTAATTCAGTCAGCTATCAAGCTGAACAGTCAGGCTTCGTTGTTTGTTTGAGCAACTTTTGTTCTCGAGTTCTGGATATGATCATGAAGCTCTGACATTAGATCTACGTCCCTTTCATTCATTTCTTTTTACTTATTTTAACACTGGAGCTTAAAAACTGCTGAATGTTGATGATGGAGCATCCTGACGTACACCAGCATCCACAGAAATTATGATGGAAAAGTGTAAATTATTCACTTTTTCTCGGATTGGTTAACAACACTTCCTGTTATCTGCATTGAAACTCAATGTTTCACACGTAAATTAGGTGCGTATCCATCCGCTGGTTATGAATTATAACCATGACTCTGTGTTGCACAATTTCTCGTCCAATGCAACAGTTGCTTTACTTTGTATCTTGTATATTTCAGATGTATATATTTCTTTTTTACATTGTTGGCATTCTGTGGACAGCAAAGGAAGAACACGTTTCTTTATCGTGCATATGACAATAAACACTTTGACTCTTCAATCTTACGTAGCACGCTGCAGAGATTGTCTGGAAAAGTGAGACTTTGGCCGTTTGGTACTGGACATAAAACTAAACGTTGACAGTGGAACAATCGGGACATTTAAACTTTTCTAGACCTATTTTTGTTCCTCATCACTTTTATTGCAGCTGCATCAGAATTAAACACACGAAGAAACTCTTTCTCTCTGTGTGAGTCATGAACGGGAAGGTTGCAGTTTTTTGGTCACTCAGAAGCTGAAACTCGGACAAAAAGGTAAATAATTAAAGGGGGAACACACACACAACACACACACACACACACATGGGGCACGCTTACATCCAGACATTACCTTTCTACCTTCCGCTGTAATCTACCTCTGTCTCTCTCTCTTCTGTCAACCAGCCATACATCTTCTGATACCCCACACACACACACACACACACACACACACTTCCATTACTGCTTCATCATGTTGACCCCACATCAACCCCCCCAACGTCAGCTCTGACCCCAGTCTACCCTTCCTCCACTCATCCCTCTTTTCCCCCCTTCGTCCCTCCTCTCCTCAGACTACCTTCTTCTTCCCCCCTTCATCACTTCATATTCACTTCTTCCCCGTCTCTCTCTCTCTCTGTTTCTGTGTCTCTCCTCCCTCGGCATGAAATGAAAGAGTCATTGTGTGGCGATACTGAAGGAGAGTCATCAAAGGTGGAGGAGAAATAACGACGGGATGAAAGGAGAGAAGAGGAAGAGGAAGAAGAAGGGATGAGGAGGTGGTGACGTTGGTGAAAATGGAGGCAATATGGAACGTTTCTTTAAAATGTTATTTCTTGGATTTTGTTTCTTTAAAATCTAAAATCTATGAGCTTCTGTTGAAATTAATTAAACTCAACGCCAACTTTATTTTTGATTATCCTAAATTTAAAAAGCAACAACTTATTACTTCTTAATATCACAACCAACACACAAAGCTTATTTCCTCGCTCAATTTAAATGATGTCAATTTTGTTGTTTTGTTGTTTTTATTAATATTACCGTAATAAGCTAAAAGTAATGTCCTGAAGAAGTCCTTTTAAGTGTTAATAACAGCATCATAAACATGTCAATTGTTATATCAGAACATCTTTAAAACTCTTACAAAATTCACCTTTTGTGTCATTAGGAAAGATTATATCAATATTTTATGAAGACAAATCATTTTTAAAACTACTACATGTACAGAACTTGTAGAAAGTTGCGGAATAAAAGTAAAACAAAACATTAAAATGATCCTGAATGAATCATTTTTACAGCAATTGTCAGATGTAAAACTACTGACATGGTTCCAGCTTCTAACCGGCAACAATATACCGCTGCTGGTGTCACGTGATGTCTGTGTTTCATCAGCGATCAAGAGTTTTGGTCGTCAAACCCTCAACACGACTGATTTCTACGTTGCGTCCTGCAGACTGTTATCAATAACACCACTGACTGTGCTTCTGGCAGCTACCAGATCTGGAGCGAGAATAACGTCTTATCTCGGTTTATAAATCCATAATTACTTTTATTTATGAGCCCCAGTGTTATCAACGCGTAATAAAGTAAATTAGCATCTTAGAATGAACTACAAACGATTAAAAAACACTTATTACGACATCCTATAAATGATTTGTCAGGTGGTTTTAACTCCTTAGTTCACTTCAGTTTAGTTTTTCACCAACACATTCTTCTCTATCGTCACGTGTCTTCTACATCCATCCTTTCTTCTGACTGTACGCTGCGTGAGCCGGGAGGTTCGACCTGTTTGTCAGCGTCTCGTGGAGCTTGATGTCATTTCTTTATTTTTTACGAGCTTGTCGGGGCATTCCTGACCGCTGTTCACCGAGTTTAACACACTGCTAATTAGAGACACAGAAGAAGAAAAAAAAAGGACAGAGAAGAAGGAGAAAGAGAGAGAAAGAAGGACGGAGGAGGGGGAAGAGAGTGTTTGTGAGTAAAAGGGCGGGGGAGGAGAGGAGTGAGCGTAATAGCTCCTATTAGCACATACCTTCAAAGAGCAACATGTTTTACAGACTGGCGGGACATCATAACATCTGAGGAGACGAGAGGAGGCGAGCGCCGATATTCAAATCTGCTTTCAGGGCAGTATCGGTTCAGCTCGCCGTGACACGAGATGTTTATTGACGTTTCCCCAGAAATCCTCAAGTTTTAGAGTCTTATTTCAGCTTGAATCAGTCCAGTGCTCACTCGTACTTAACGTTAGCATGTTTGATTTCTGCGCCGGTCACTTTTTAAAGAACGTGGCAACATGTTAGCGTACGTGTTGCAGGAGGAACAGGCCTGTTTCCTGTTTGATCAACATGCAAGAGGAGGAGACGAAATCTTGAATTTGTTTTAAAGAGGAAAAATATTTAAATTAGACCGACAGAGAGAAGAAAGCAGCTTCTCAAACTTCTGAGAACAGATGGATGTGATGATTGAACATTGTGCTCTTCGTCTGGTAATATTGAGCTTGAAATATATTCAAAAAAGAGCGTCAGACGATTCGTAAGTGGACGGGAGATTACAAATTCAAATAAAGTTCCAGACGTTCAGATTAAATGTGAGTTTATCTGTCACATGGTGCAAAAACCAAACTGTTACCGCTGTTGTTCCAGGTTCCTGACGTGACCTCATCTGTAATATCGCTCAGAAGAAACCAATTATTCACTAGTAATCAAAATCAAAATAACTGATCGTTTGTGGGACATGATTAGAGCCTCAGTTTCTACAGTCCAGATCACACCGAATGACACAACTCAAGTTGGACTTCCTGAGAAAATCAATCAGGACAACTGCAGCACTGACTGAGCCGAGAGGAGGTGAAAAGGTGAAGGAGCAGGGTGCAGACGCCTCCTGAGGACCTGCAGTCACCTGACGACAAAGCATACGAAACGTCAAACACTGCCGGTAAACTGAGATACAGAAGGAAAGTTACACAACGTAAAGTTTCAAAAGATGCATCTAAACAAACTACGATGTCAAACACAACTTTCGGGACGCGTGTGAATGATTTCTTCATCTCATTCCGACCTCACTCGTTACACTATTTACATCAAAACATTAGCAAAGAGGTGTTTCGCAGAATGTCTCTCAACAAAAGTTAATCAGCCGCTTAATAATAGCTTATTGTCTGCACGAGCCAACCCTCGCTCCCAGCAGAGAGGAGATCTGAACCCCCAACCTGTTACCCAACAGAGTGTTAGTTACTCAGTAACTCACAGCCTCGCTTATCAAACACCTTCCTGTGTGTGTGTGTGTGTGTGTGTGTGTGTGCCTATCAACACCAGTAGCGTGCTAACACTAACTACTTCCCCTCTGCCTTCCTCTTCCCTCTCTCCTGTCATCAGGTGACTCCCACCCCTCCCCTCCCCTCCCTCCTTCTTCTCTTCCCCCCACTCCATTTCCCAGCAGACAGTCCTTATCTGACCTCTGACCTGTGATGAGCACAGATAGAGGAGACAGTCACCACTCTCTCACTCTGAAAAAACAACAAATCACCTCTCGGTAGCACCGGAGCCTCCAGCGAGAGACCCCGGCGCTCAGTGGTTGCGTTAGCGTGTTGGCTAGCAGTGAGTCGACTTCTTAAAGCATCTCTTCTACTGGAAGATTGTTTTCAAGAGAGGAAGTTTACTTGATTTGTGTTCTTAAGTTGTGAGAACAATGTTGCTCGGTTACTGCAATAAAAAGAGATGTCTTCTTTCAAAACGGTGAATGATTTTATGTCTTTTTCTTTCGATGTTATCGTCCAAAACAAAGAGCAAGAGGTAAAACATAACATAATACATTCCCTGATCTCCAACACTCAACACATTAGCATTGATAACAACACTTGAATTCAGAGCTAGCTTCTGTTAGCCTTATCTATTTTTCATCCATATTATCAGATAAATAGGTTTCGACTACAGTACTGCTTGTTAAAGATTATCACCTTGTTACATTAGCGAAGATAAAATAAAAGCACTTATTTGAAATTGTGCCAGAAAGTACAAATATGCTGTAAACTTCCGTCACTGGTTGTGTGAAATTCAAAATATCATATATATTATGTTATATTTATATATTACATGCAGGGTTGATTTATTTGTAATGTTGGGTAATATAACATATAACTAGATATCTTCCATTGTTTAGATAATAAATAGTAATAAATACTTAAATTCCTAAATAATCTCTACAGAACAATGATGATTGTATGATATATTAATATGATATTATAAGTGAGCGTTATATTACTCTGTTATCGCTGAAAGAGATATATTGCTGTAACTTTATATTACTTTAAGTGTTGTTTGTCATTCAACAATACACATGATTGGTCTCACTGTAACCAACTGCACCCGACGATCAAATTTAAAACGAGCTGAATAAATTGTGCATTCATAAACAAGAAGTTTGATTGCAGTAGAATAAAACCTCCACGTGTTGGCAGATTCTCACTCTTGCGAACAGAAAAATAAGATTTATGAGTCGTTACGACTGAAAGTGAAACTCTCACCAAAATGCAACCGAGGCTTTTTTTGTGAATGTACCCGATTCAAACCTTCATGTAAAAGCATAATTACCATGAAAGAGGCACTTTTAAGATTCACCGTATTTTTGTTTTCAGGTCAAACTCATTTTCAATGCTACGGGCACTTTAGCAATAGCATCAAAATCTCTATTTTTAAAACAGTAAGAAGGCTCGACACAACATGAAACTTTGCTCGTAGTATCACCAGGGTCTCTACACATGAACACGAGCATTGAGAACATTGTTTGTGTACACAGAGTTTACTAAAAAGAAGGTTTTTGAACCTTAACTGTCCTCCAGGTTACGTCACATTCTGAGATCGACACTTCTCCACTGGCAGGACGGCGGCGAGCGGAACAAGCTACTGCTAACGTGAGTTGTTCAAAAACCTTCTTTTTAGTAAACTCTGTGTACACAAACAATGTTCTCAATGCTCGTGTTCATGTGTAGAGACCCTGGTGATACTACCAGCAAAGTTTCATGTTGTGTCGAGACTTCTTACTGTTTTAAACAGAGAGATTTTGATGCTATCGTAAAAGTGCCCGTAGCACTCCCATTGAAAATGAGTTTGAACCAAAAACGAAAATACGGTAAATCTTATCTTATCTAATCTTATCTAATCTCTTTCGTAACTGCCTAATTATGCTTTTACATGAAGGTTTGACTCATATACATTCACAAAGAAAGCCTCGGTTGCATTTTGGCGACAGTTTCCCTTCAACGACTCGTTAAGGTGGATGTTTCTTGGAGGGGCGTGTCTCCGTGTGTTGTTATGATCCGATCTGACGGAGCTCGTAGCATTGAGCAACGAGAAAGGTTGAAAAGGGTGGAGAAAGAAGAAACTGAGAGGCAGTAACAGGAGAGTGTGTCTGTGTGTGTGTGTGTGTGTGATCCTCTGTAATTTGTCCAGGCCTTGTGCTGAGCCTGTAATTACTCTTCTGGCATGCACACACACACACACACACACACACACACACACACACACACACACACACACAGCACGGCCACAGGATGTGTCTCACGATAGCCCACGTGAAAGAGATAAGTGCAAAACACAAGTACCACACACTGCACAAAGCAAAAGTGACACACACACATACATCCCCACACTCATACAGGTAGCCAGGTATGTCTCATTTTCCCTTTGTGCAGAAGAAAACTGCACTTATTGCGACACACACACACACACACACACACACACACTGTCATGGCGGTGAATAATTGCTGTGGCGGACAAACTGACACAGTGGGCCGACTGTCTTCTCGCTGGTTAATATTTAGTTAACCAGCCGCTCACATGATCAGAAACACACAGTGGGAGACAAGACTGATGTAGTTACAACAGTTGACAAAGTGTGTGTGTTCCTCTGTGTGTGTGTGTGTGTGTGTGTCTGTGTGTGTGTGTGTGAGAAAGAAAGAGTAGGAGAAAAAATGAAAACAGAAAACTCATTGAAATCAGACAGAACAACAGATAGAAGAGAAGACGTGACCAGTTAATGTGTATCTGTGTGTGTGTGTGTGTGTGTCATCTTAAGACAGACAGGTGTGTTAGACTGGCTCCACACACACACACATTCCCATGTAATGACATCACTCATGCGCATTCAGATCGTAATATTACCATAAAGTTGTTTGCACGCAACGTCTGATTTCTCCCGTTCGTCTTTATCTTATCCATAATCCATGAAACTCATTACGAGGAGAGTCTGACTGTTTTACTGCGAGCAATAAAACAGAACGCTGCCCTCGAAGTCATGATGCTCTTATCGATACCGAAAGATAAAATATGCAGCGAGTGGCCTTGCGAGAGACCAGCGTTCGAGGCGGAGTATTTGTAAGCCCGAAAAAAACGCTTGATATTCTCAAGATGTCGGCCGTGTCCGTGGAGACAGAACCAGATATTTATGATGACACGTTGGTGTTTGTGGCACGAGAACCATTTAAATGGATATGTAAGTTTAATCCATGGTCTAAATCACCGGGAAACTGTGTTAGACTCCCTCTCGAGAGATCAAGTTAGCAGACCGCTAATTTACGGAGTTTTATCAACCTCAGAAACGACCGCACGACAACAATACACTGCAGTAAATGGATCCAAATATAAACCGCCACCAAAAAGCCACAAATAATGCTCAGAACAGCACCAAACTTCAGCAACAGTACAAATAGGGTCTCAGCACATAGTCCGGGGCATCTAACCTCCGCTAGCTTAGCTGGATTTCTATTGGGAAGCTAAAAACAGAGTTCAACTCTCCTCCATCAGCTTCCGGGTCGGGGAAGTCCCGACGCGACGATTACCGAGTGCGGTTAGAAATGCTCAATTCCGTTCTTTTCCCTGTCCGCTCTCGATAATAACTGTTATAAACTGGCAGGTAAGACACATATGAACTTTGATTGCTTTTCCATGGAGTCATAATCATACATTTTCATCCATGAGCCGCGGAACTCTACTGCACTCGGTAATCGACTCGTCGGGACTTCCCGTCAACAGGAAGCTGCTGCAGAAGAGTGGTAAATTTAGTCAGCTTTTCAGTAGAAATCCAGCTAAGCTAGCGGAGGTTAGATGCCCCGGACTATGTGCTGAGACCATATTTGTACTGTTGCTGAAGTTTGGTGCTGTTCTGAGCATTATTTGTGGCTTTTTGGTGGCGGTTTATATTTGGATCCATTTACTGCAGTGTATTGTTGTCGTGCGGTCGTTTCTGAGGTTGATAAAACTCCGTAAATTAGCGGTCTGCTAACTTGATCTCTCGAGAGGGAGTCTGACACAGTTTCACGGTGTGTTAGACCATGGATTAAACTTACACCGGAATATCCCTTTAAGTGAAAGCGATGTCTCTTTAATTGTGCCTGAGCCTCACCAGAACACAAACGCAGCATCACTGCATCCATGAAAACTGAATCTTAACGAAACGTAAAGTTGCAACATAAAGAAAACAAAATTTATTCTGGAAGTTGTGTTGAAATAAGAGTCGACAGCGAGGAGAGTGTTTTACTGTCAGCCGTGCAGAGTCGCACTGATGTCTGAGGGGTTAAACCTTTTGGACTTCTGCAGACAACTTAACTGTTATTATTCTGTTGTATGCAGCTACACACTTTACACCACACAACAGCTGTGAGTGTGTTTGTGTGTGTGCACGTGTCCTGATGTAACCCCACGCTCGCTCTCTATCAGCACCGGGGTTTAAACCCACAGGAAGCCACTCATACACCAAACCCTGCAATCATTAACCTGCATCAAACACGTGCACACACACACGCACATGCCTGCGCACACACACACACACACACGCAAAGACATACACATGTTTGAATGAAGGCACGCAAACCTGGAATGCAACACACATGTTATTTAATTGTCAGCACAGGTAACACACACTTCCGACAAAACAAGACGGAGTCATGCTACCAGCTAAACCACGACTAGTCATCAGCTCGTCAACACACACACACACACACACACACACACACACACACACACACTCTCAGCAGTCAGGGCCCTGGAGATATGGAAGCTGCTAATGTCTCAGTTGAGGCCTGAGCAATCAATCACTGATAAAACACACCAGCTTTATGGTTCTGGAACAAGGTGAGCACTGTTTACACACACACACACACACACACACACACACACGTAGAGAGTTTGTGAAATAGAAAGTATGGAGGCCAAGGGCTCACCCTGATAAAATATGTCACCGGGTCACCGTGAGCCGCCGCATACACACAGCCAGCGATTGGAACAAACAACTGAAATGTGGATTTAGTCCCATAAAGCCTTCGTCTCCGCCCCTAACTGCCCTGTTGAGCAAACCTGGCAACCTGTGACCTTTAAACCTCAACAAAAAGGACGCGGTGGCGTCGTTACCGGCGACACAAAAGCTGCAGTCTTGTCTCAATCTGCCAGAGGAACAGATGTGATAAAAAAACACCTCATCCAAAATATCTCCCACCACTCGAGTATTTAATCAGTGTTGGAGTTGGAAATATCTCTGAAATAAATGTGAATTATTTCCTCAAGCTGAAACATTTTCAGCTCTCACGGTCTTTGCCTCTCAGTTTGCCTGGAGAGAAAGTGTGTGTGTTTATGTCGACACACAAACCCGAGTCCTTTGCCAGTAGAACTGGGCCCGACCCGGTCCAACCGACATGTTTGAACAGGAACCACACAGACCCGCGAGGACCTCTGTCAGGTTGGTGGATTCAACAAGATTATAAATAAAAAACTAAACATTTTCCAACTCTAACCTGAGTTTTGTTTTATTAAATCCAGATTATTAGATTTATTATATGACATTAAATATATTTCCCCCCATTTTCAACAATTTCTTGTTCAAGTATCAATTGTTTGAGAAAGTTACGTAAACCTTTTGTCTCGGATCTCTGGATCTATGTAAGAAACAATCATGTTGTTGTGGATCAAAGCTGCCGACTTCCAAGACTACAGGAGTGTTTGATACTTAAAAGATAGATTACAAATGAGGTGTATCTTGATTTATACGACGTCGATTAAATTACACGTAACGTACGGAGTGATTTTACCTTCCGACTGTCGCCAGCAGCAGCTGAACGAGACTCCAACAAATAAAACAACACACAGCTCAGTGTCGTCACACTTTGACCAAACTGACCCACACACGGTGACCAAAGGGACCCACCAACACTGCAACAACAAGGCAACAAGGTGGCAGACACACACACACACACACACACAGACACACACAGACGGACTCACGGGGACGACGGGACGATGGGGGGCTTCAAACAGCTGAGGGTACAAATTGATTCTAATTGACTTTTGCACACACACACACACACAGGAACACACAGATTGACCAAGAACACACACAGACACACCCTGACCCTAACCCGCCCCCTCACACACACACACACACACACACACACACACACACACAGGTAATGAACAGAGTGACACACACAGTAGAAATGACAGAGCTGTGTGGAGACAGAGTGTCTGGCTCCGTATTTAAACGCCACTCTGTCACCGTGTGTTTGTGTTTCTGTATCTCTGAGTCTCTCTGCTTTATTACTCTGTTATTTATCAGTAGTAATGAGCTCGGGCCTCCGCGGCCTCACCCAGCTGAAGGAGGAAAAACACGACGCTCATATACATGTCCATTTGTCATTCTTTATGACTTATACAGAAGTGAAGTGGGAGGAGTGTTTTAGCTTTAATGCAGCTTATTGTTTAATGATATTCTCCGTGATCCCCCGTGGAGAAGTCAGAAATTGTTAGAAAGGTTAGAAAACAATCCCAAAAAGATGCGATTCTTGCTGCTTCTGTCGCCACAAACACGGCTCAACATCGTGTCATCATAGCTGGTTTTGTTGGCGCAGGCACAACTGGAAAATGTCTGGATATCTCTTCTGAAATGTCCAAAAAACAGGCTGGAAATGTCCCGACATCTTGTCAGAAACATCCAGCATCGTTGTCAGTAACGAGGCCAGAAATATCTGGACGCCTTGTCAAAAATATCTGGTTTTGCTGTCACAAATCAGGCTGGAAAACATCCGTACGTCTTGTCAAGAACATTCAGTTTTGTTGCCGATAACGAGGCTGGAAATGTTCCGACATCTTGTCAGAAATATTCAGCATATTTGTCAGTAACGAGGCTGGAAATGTCCGAACATCTTGTCACAAATATCACACGTACAAATGTTGAAACGCTGTCTCAAACAGTGGTGTCTTGCTTGACAGCTGTCTCGCTGAAGTTCAAATGAATAAACCCCGATAATTTATTAGATTTAGGCCCAAAAAACACTTTGTAAAGGTGAAGAAAATATGTCAAATATGTTTAATTTAAATCCCCTGAAACTAGGCTGGAGTTTAAACCTGTACAACGTGACACAGCCGCTCTCATCAGACTCCAGAATAACTTCTCCTACAGCTGCAGCAGTCGCTCTTCATGTAAGCAGCCCTAATGGTGCCTTCAAGTGCAGTCGTGTTTATCATGTCTCCTTGAAGAGTCCATTTGACCTCCCACGTGACTCACTGAGTGGACGTTCTCTGTGAGTCGCGGGGGGAAAGAGTTGCTTCTCTTCCCGTCGTGGTTCCACCTGAAAACCTCGAAGGAAACTTGGGAATCATTCTTGAGTAAGACTTAGGAAAACTTTGGCTCTGCAGTTTTTTCTGTCACTTGTTTTGTTCTTGATAAAAATCTCTGAGCTTTTGTCTGTTTTAATCAGTTTCGGTTAAACGCTCTCTTCCATGTTTTCAATGTGAATTTCCTCCTTTCTCCGCATGAAACAGGTTCCAGAAAACACAGAGTAAACCCTGAGTGACCTTTGTATGGCACTAAACACACACACACACACACACACACACACACACACAATCCATTTGGTAGCGTGCCAGCAGCTTTTCCTCTGTAATGTTATCAGTCATTTATTCATTACACCGGGCTGTAGTATTTACTGGAGCGCTGCCAACAGCCTGAGAGAGAGAGTGTGTGTGTGTGTGTGTGTGTCTCTGTGTGTGTTTGCTGTGCAGTGAAAGAATGAAATGCCATCATATTGTCTGACTTAATCCTAAAGCAGCGTAACACCGCGCTGGAACATCAACAAGTGTCAGTGTGCACAGCGAGCTCTCAGTCGCTCTGACAAATAAAAGGACAATTTTATAGGTTATATTAAATCCTTGTGTGCACCACGTTGATACAACTACATGGAAATGAGACTTGCTGGATTGTATTCCTTGTCTCAGCGCTGTTGTTTGGGTCTCCACTTCCGCTCCAGGCACACCGAACCAACTGGCGGCAACCGAGGCTGCCTGTAGCGTCACCTCATGTCCAAAAAAGATGCACTTGAATGCAACGCTAAGACTAAAGCTGACGGTAAACTAGTGCATACATTCGTCACTTTAAATGGGAAACTGAAAGACTCAGGACTGCAGATATACAAACTGTTATTAGTTAAAGTTGTGTTTATTCATTTTCATCCCGCTATCGCGAATAAAACCGTTTCCAATCGAGAATACGTGTGATAAAAAGTTTCAAATGCTGCTGACAGACTCGAACATCCTTTCTCTTCATGTGAACTGACAACGGCGATTTTTCTCACCAACCTCCGATCCAACGTGCTCACTCGACCCAAAAAATCTGCCGTCAAAGGCCGAGAAGCTCCAGCGGTGTGGAGAAGGCGTCGCTCCGGTGTGGTGATGATCTGTGTTACTGTTCGGATGGTGTGTAATCAATTAAAGTTCATGTTTCTGATGCAAAAAGTCTTCAGAGCATGATAATATTTTCCATTTCTGTGTGTGTCATCAGTTTTCCATCGGCTAACGTGGAGGATCAGTGTGTGTGTGTGTGTCACAGTGAGAGTGACAAAGAGGTGCGAGCCTTTTAATTACACAACTGACATATGTAGGAATGCAAGGAGTGGTGTGTGTGTGTGTGTGTGTGTGTGTGTGTGTGTGTGTGTGTGTGTGTTTCGGCCCCGACCCGGCCCTGACCTTGTGCCTCTGTGTGTGTATGTATATACGAATGCTTTTAACCGTCTTTGTCGGCGTGTGTGTGTGTGTGTGTGTGTGTGTGTGAAATGCAAGGCGTCCCAGTCATCCCGGGCTGCCCTCCGTTAGCTTGCTCACCTGTCGCGCGGCACGAAGCCCCAAAGCAAGCAGGGCGGCAGCTGACAGGGTCAAAGTGCAGCACAAAGTGTGTGTGTGTGTGTGTGTGTGTCGGTATCAGCTATTGTTGTTCTTTCTCCTTTTATTTTTCTTCGCCCCACCTTGTGTTCGGTAACTCAAGTCTTTTTATAGCTGCTCTTTTACCACACACACGCACGCACACACACACACACACACACACACACACACACACACACACACACACACTGATGTGATGGCAGCAGTGAAAGCTCTTGATTTTCAGCCCTCTCTCTCTCTCTCGATCAGCCACAGTGCAGATCGACTTTCACACCCGCCTGTTCTCCGCTTAGCACCAAAGCACCTTCACTTCACACACACACACACACACACACACACACACACACACACACACACACACACACACACACACAGGCGGTGACCACAGCATATATCCACGACCGTGTTTGCAGATTATCAGAGATTCACGTTTATTATTTCAGACCTCACGACGGCCGCTGCTGCGAAGTTTAAAGTTCACACAGTGGCTCCTGTCTGTTCCGTACTCCTGTTATTTTATATGTTATTATTATTTATGTTATTTTATGGTTTCCTTTGAGATGTTTTTGAGCTGTATGTCATCAGACTTTTCATCAGACTTCAGTTGTCCACAACAATGTTAACTGGACTCAACTCAAAGTCAAGTCAAAACTTTTGCCTGTGCAATCTGTCCGTTGAAGGAATGAGCTTCGTGCTCTGGTACCTTGACCTTTAACTTATTCACAGTGTATATTAATATTATATTATTACAGATTTATCTGGGATTGGAACCAGCGAACATCAGCTGCCCTGGAAGTCAACAACGATTCAGAAAACACTAAATAAAAACCTGTGCTTTCATCACTAACCCTTCACACGCGTCTCCAAACTGCTCGTCCAAAACCGGAATATATTGAATTTGCAATTATTATGACTTGATAAAGATTCAAGAGGTTTGCACTTCTGCAATGTTAAATAATGTCCTATAACGTGATTGATTCATCTACACTTTTATGTAACAGATACACGGACGCACACACACGCCACAGAGAGACAAAGGACAGGGTGTGTGTGACCCCTGACAGCGTCTCTATTCCTGCGCTGCGGCCGGGGTCAGAGTTGACCGCGGTCGTCATGCTGCTTTTACAGGCAGTTAAAAAAACTGCAACTGAATACACAAGTCAAGG
The DNA here is from genome assembly GCF_900880675.1 of Sparus aurata. NCBI lineage: Eukaryota > Metazoa > Chordata > Actinopteri > Spariformes > Sparidae > Sparus > Sparus aurata. Next base: position 35,147,738 of record NC_044203.1, on the reverse strand, counting down.
TGAAGGGAGGAGGGAGGAGGGAGGAGGGGGCAGGTGTGGGCGGCGTGGCAGGACACGGAGCTGCTGCCGCTCAAAGACAAAAGAAACTCATCAGTCACTGGTCGCGTAGATTTTACTTCACCAGATATAAATAAATGATTGTCTCGACTGAGTTAATATTCAGAATTTATCTTTAATATTTCATCTTTATTATTTTGCGAGCCCACTGTTATTTCTTATATTATTTGCAAACTACAAAATATGTTGAATCTTAACCTATAAAGCACATAAGCATGATTTGTCAAAGAGGTTTGACAATCTCACTGTAAAATCCAGATATCTGAAGATGTTTTCTGAAGATTTAAGAGCGTACACTAATATATTTATAAAGAACATGGCAGTATCGATTACATTAAAGTTTTAAACTATTACATAATATATAATTATAATCATAAAATGGCTATAATGGGTATTTTAAAACTGAATTTAAGGGGCAAGTATGAACAGTAAGAACATGAAGATGTGTTTGTGGAAACAGAGGAAAATGTTTGGAGAGAGAAGAGACGGAGAGAAAATTCTCTGAGTTCTTGTGTTTCTTCTGAGTGTAAAAGGGAGAACACACACACACACACACACACACACACACACACACACACACCTGTCTGAGCAGCAGCTGTCCTGGGAATCGATCTGTCACTCCTGGAGCGTGGCGAGGATGAGCCGCCATTGTGTGTTTGTAAGAAGAGCCTGTTCTGTCTTAGTGCGTATGTGCGTGTTCGTGTGTGTGTGTGTTAATTTGCGAGAAGTGAGAGAGAGTGTGTGTGTGCATGACTATTTATGTATGCATGTGTGTGTGTTTGTGTGTCCTCTCTGGCATTCGGCTCTGTTTGGAGGCCTGAAGATCTGAGCCGACCGACACGACAACTGACAAAACCACATCTGTGTCAGCAGAAAACACAGAGTGTGTATTTGTATGTGTGTGTGTGTGTGTGTGTGTGTGTGTGTCGTGTCCCTTACAGATAATATGTGTGTGTACACAAGTGTGTAACACAAAGACTACTGGGCGGCTGGCAGTATTACAGGGTTTGCTTGTGCACCGGCCTCCACATTAGAGGGAGAAAATTACAACCCGACCGACGACTCCTTTCCCTTCAATCACAGCCGAGCGAGAACAATGGCCGAACAGCTTCAGCTCCCACAACACTCTCGCCACTTTCTGGTTGGAATGACGTGAACTTCCCGCCAGCTAAGCCATGAGCAACCGTGGCACTGATCTGCTGCGTAAGCGGTGCAGAATATTACCATATCGCTCGGCTAGCAGGAGCATGCCACGACTAGCCCGGCATCAAGAGGCAACACTGCGAATGTGAATGAATCTGGAACCTTATCGGAGTTTATCAGCAGCCACAGACCACAGCGCCCGTCACAGACCGCAGCGCCCGTCACGTATTTGGACAGACGTCTAACTTCCGGGATCCATCGCGCCCATTTACGTCACGTTGCGGCTGCGATATCGTCACAGCGACGGCGTCACGACACATTCACGCAGCTTCCCAGAAGAAACTTAAATATGCAACGAGTGGATCGAGACAAACAGGAAGTCAGATAGGGGAACTGTAAAGTGCATCTGGTCAATTTTCAAAATAAAACACCCTGTGCAGACTGGATAAAATAAACTCAATCTGAGCAAGTCGACAATTTGAAGGGAACGTTTTAAAATCCATCACTGACGCAGACGCCGACAGAAAACACTCTTCTGTCTTGACGCTCAGCCGTGACTCAGGTGACAGATATCAGGTAGATACTGCGTCTCTTTTCATAAATATCTTGTCATGTCTCTATTAAAGACAACAGACAGTCAGTCTTCAGTCAAACAGACGGAAGAAGCCAAAAACAAATTCTCCACGTGTTTTTATTCTCACATATCGTTGCATAACAGACAGAAAAAAGGGAAAAGAGACACTCTAACACATGCACATGCACAATATACAAGTGTGTGTGTGTGTGTGTGTGTGTAAATCCATCATGTTGTGATTTGTATGTACACACACACACACACACACACACGTAACCTGGTGAGGGGTAATGGTTAGCAGCTGGAATGATATGTGTGTCATCTGTATTGGAGCTGTCATGCACACAAGGTCACACACACACACACACGCACACACACACACACACACACACACACGAGGAGCTGCCGTTGAACTGACAACCTGTAGCATGTAAACGGATGACAGATTACACTGGCTGACCAGATGAGTGTGTGTGTGTGTGTGTGTGTGTGTGTGTGTGTGTGTGTTATGGGGTCTGATTGGGGCTCTGATCACTCCACCGACTCAGCTGAGCCCGCCAGTAAATCACAGACACACACACTCGGCATTCCCAAACCTCCGACAACAACACACCCTGATTAGTCTCATCCGACACCAGCTAATGAAGTCTAATTAATGAGTACAGTGTGTGTGTGTGTGTGTTGTAACTCTAAGCCAGCTGCCCCTCCTCCACCCTCCTCCATCACCCCCTTGGGAAATCTGCCCTCCCTCTCTCTCTCTCTCTCTCTCTCTCTCTCTCTCTTCATACCTCGCTCGCTCACAGCTCTCACCCTCGTCTCCCCTCTTCATCCCGGACTTTCTCCCCCGCGTCCATCCCTCACCCTCCTCTTTCTCCCGTCTCTCCTTGTGTTTCACTTTCATTTGCCATCTCACATCTTCTCCTCCCTCGCTACGTGAGAAAAAGAAAAACCAGAGACGGAGGTGCTGTCGTTTAAGAATCCATTTCCTCCACGGTTCACCTGAAGTTCACCTCCGTTCGGTTAAACTCCACCTTTCTTTGCAGAGTTCAAAGATTGCGTTGACTTCATCTGACGTGTTCTCTTCCTCTCCGGAGCTTAATTATGAGGCGGTTCTGTATAGTTTTCTAACAGATAGGACATTTAAAATCAACCCATATGCTGTACATGTCATTTCTATTATTTAGCATAAATTGCCATTATTCGGCCGTCTGTTTTCACTCAGTTGTCAAGAAATCTTCAAGAAGAGTTGATCCATGTTTTGACATTTAAAGGAGAAAAAATCTGTCTCCACGAACACGAATCTCAAAGCTTTTGTTGCCTCAATGTGACCACGACCATCCATCCCATAACACCTTGCTGCAACTCCAGTGTGGTTCACAATATGTTCATAAATATAATGTTTTAATCAGGCAACGAAATGTGATGAAGGAAGAAGAAAGTCACGCCGAGAGTCATGAAAGCAAATTAAGATTAACTTCTATATTACTTGGATCCTGTAGGTTTAAATTCATGACAGTTTCACAGACGTGATACCACGTTTAAACATTATAGACAATATAGAATCAGCTGGTGTATCATAAAGTTATAGAATGTGTAATTTCCTAACTGAAAAAAGTGCGACGGACGTGACTCTCTATTTAATCACTTTGGAAGCTGAAAGAACAGGAAAAGATGAAGAACACAGGAGTGATGGGGAGAGAAACCGAGGGAGAAAGAGAGAGATGAAGATGTGCAGGATGAAGTGTGTGTGTGTGGGATTGTAGCTGGTTAACCTTGGCGGGTTTCATTAGTGGCCCAAGGCCAGCAGACCCAGGATGAATTAGGAGGCCGGGGGCCACAAATTTATCCCGGACAAGGCCTTCCCTGATTAAACCTACTGGACACACACACACACACACACACACACACACACAATCTGTCACATATGGGCCCTCACGTGTACCCCTATGTGTGTGTGATGCTGTGCGTGTGAAGCCGGTATGAAAGTTGTCGTTTAACACTTAAATCACACAACAGCAGATACGTCAGATACGTTCTCACTTCCTGGAAATACTACGTCAGGTTTCAGGTGGTGCAGGTGGAGGAATCGTTTTGTTATCGTATAGAATATAATACTTATGCAACTACTTCTTGTGATGTTGTTAAAGCTGTGCACCCGGTGTGCATGTGTGCATGTGGCTTAAGAGAGAGTTCACCTTCACTCATGGTGAGAGTTTCTGAAAGCTCAAAAGCCGACACGAGCGTAAAGCGATCACGCCGGCTTTACCGATAAAAACACGCCAATCGAGAGTTGTCGCAGCTCCGTGATCGCTCTCTCTCTCTGCAGGAGGAGACGATTTTAAACTCACGGCGAGTTCGTTGAGTTCATCTCCCTGATCCCAGCTCCTGCCCCCCCCGACCTGCCCAGCTGAGATCCTCGGAGACGCCCATGACGAAGGATCATCGCCGTCTTCTAATCTCGCTCATCGGAGGATTCATAACGGCACTTTGTGAAGCCGAATGTTAAAGTCGTGTTTTGTTTTTGCACTTTTGCTTGATCCAGGTGGTCAGAAACGTCATTTTACCTCATTTTAATTTCAAAATAAAATGCATTTTCTGCCTCTTATCTGGGTCAGGGTCGGGAGCGACAGCCGGCTCCAGAAGTCCTTTTGTTCAACGACATTTTTAACCTCAAGACAGAAAAAGTCTTGATTCTTGGACTTGGTGTTGATCGGCAACGTTACCTCACGTAACAATAATCACAAATCCCTCAGTTTAAAGTTTGAAAAAGGGAAATATCATCAATGACATCACTGTTGTTGGCGCAACATGGTAGAAGATGTTTAATAAACTGCTCGATTTCAGCTGGAATCATCACTTTAACATCGAATCGTCAACCTTTACACCAGAGAGACGCTGCATAATGCACACTGTGAAAGGTGTGGAGGTTATGAAACCGGCCGAAGGTCATCATCTGCGGTTGTCTTCCCCCTCCCCGCCCACCCATCCGCCCACCTCCACCCCTCCACCCACCCAGTAATCTGACTGAGGAAGGGTCAGCGGGTTCTTGGGACAGTTCGCCGGGTGACTGAGGTCACTCTTCTCAACCTTTAGGGTGATATTAACCTGTTAATACCCACCCAGAGCCTAAACCCTGCAAGGTCAGGATGACGATCAGCATCTTGACACAGAAGACCCCCCACCACACACACACACACACACACACAGACAAACTATGTATCTGCACAACAGCCAATAGGCTTGCAGAGGCCACTAAGCATTTGGTTCCTTCGAGATCTCCCAGGTTAAGCAGATCAGGGTTGATGGTTCGTACTGGGTTGGGATGGAAGTGAACCGGCTGGGCTTTGGTCCCAGCTGGTCAACGCGGGGTTAAACTCTACATAATTTCGATGTTATGTAAGAACAGAGAGCATCGAGGAGGGTGTGAGAAGAGCTTTTCCTCTTAAAATAATCATTACGGAAGAGGAGAGAACAGGAAACAGCTAATGATTCAAGTGAAATCCGTTTCTCAGATGTTTATATGAATGAGGAGCGTCTGGAGAGCGACGGACTTTTGTTTTGTTGACGGTCCAGTCCGATCGCCTAAAGAGACTTCGATGGAAACACAGCAAATCAATGTGAGACTCATCTGTCACTTGTGTTTATCGCTCAGCATGTAGATATTTAGCTCTCAGAGGAGCAAATGAGCGCAGAGAAATACTGTCTGGAGGAGGAACGTCACTGGTTTTACACTTCAAATTCAGTTTGTAGAGGACAGAAGTAGTCAGGAGCCCTTTTTAGATAGAAAAGGCGGCACATTTGCTCCAAGGTAAGAGCGGCAATGTGCTGGCCTGTCTTTCTAAAACGGAGGCGTAATATTCCTCCTTTTCCAAAAGCCACCTCTGAGGTAGGCGTAAGCATGTGACGTGACGTGAAGCTCGAAGTTGGGCTGTGAACAGTGACAAGAGCTTTACATTGCACCCCATTGGAGTTTAGAACTGGGTTCTTAGCGGGGAGCTTTTAATTTGTAAGTAGCGACCGTTCTTAGCTTTCCGACACAACATCAAGCTAACACAACCAAACAGCTACAGAGACCGAGGAGACGCTAGCATCTCCTGGATCTCAGCGGCTGTCCAGTTGTTCATCTTAGTGTCCGCGGATGAAGTGATGGACTGACGGCTGTGATCAGCTGTTTCCTGGTTTTAAAATCCCCGGCTGTGGGTCGACAACAGTGCAGGTCATCGACACCTCTGCCCACCTCACGCAGAGGCCGGCACATTTCCGTCTCGTTTTTAGATAGCAGGCGAGGAGGAAATAAGTGTACCCTCCGAGGCGGAAAATCGGCGGACCACAACAGACCCCCAATTTGCACACCTCTGTCTAAAACCGCGGACCGAGCCAACAAAAGGACGGGCAAATTGGCGGCTTGGTGCTCTGTCTAAAAACGGCTAGGGATGAGTCTGCAGGAAGTAGTCCAGTCCAGGAAACACTGCAACGAATTAGGTGTTTTCAGTATTCCGATATGAAGGGTTGGGGTTGGATAAGATTAGATTTTCTGTTGGTGGCGCTGGATGGAAAGTGGCCACTGCTTTGTCTGGTGGGTCCAACCTTTTTTGGATTTATGCCTCCTTCAAAGAAGCTCGGTTAGTTGATTTACTGCAGGACTGAAGCAGAACCAGGAGAAGACGCTCAGCATCTTCAGATCTTTGTTTGAGGACTTTTCATATAAAAAAAAAAAGAAAGAAAAACAGTCCAAACAGGCCAAACAGGCCAAACTCAAGGCCAGACTCCAGTCCCAGTTTTTTACTGGGTGACCTCTGACCCCTGAGGCCAGAGAGGAAGTGCTTAGTAAACAGGAGGGGGTGGGTGGGGGGTGGGGGGGGGAGTCGGGGGAGGGGAGGGGGGAGGACAGTAGATAGTATCTGAGGCTGATTCAATCACAGCAGCGTGGGAAACACACTCTCCCTCACACACACACACACACACACACACACACACTCCGCCTGCAGGACAACAACACAGGAAGGAGCGTCTAAGTGGCTGTTTCCATGGAAACGACGGACCGCCGCCCGAACCACCCCCCCCCCCATCCATGCTCTGGGTGTATGTGAACTTTTACCCCAGAGGATTTGTGTGCATGTGTGTGTGAGTGTTTGCTCACCGTGTAGTGTACACACACACACACACACACACACACACACACACACACCGGAGCAGCGGATCTGCGCTGAACTCGCTGGCCCTCCTCTCGGCTCGGCATGTGGTCCGACTTGAGAAAGTGGAGGACACAAACACACTTCAAACACACACACACGCTTTCTTTCATCAGCGCTCTTCAGATGACAAAACATTTCCTTCGCTCGTCTCCGCATGAACATTTTTTTCCGACCTCCTCTCGGCGCTGATGGATGTGGCCGTCGAGCCGGTCGGCGCTGTGTGTCGGGAGTGTTTTCAGGTTTTTTTTAATGCGCTCTGTGTTTGGACTGCGGCCTCTTGTTAACGTCCCTCTGGCTACAAACACACTGACATGTGATTTATGGAAATGAGCCATGGAGGAAACTCGGCGGGATAAATCAAATGCGACTGACCCGTGCACGCCTGCGTGCTTCACTCTGTGTGTTTGGGGAAAAAAAAAAAGAGAGCGATGGTAAAAGACAAGACGGGAATAAAAAGAGACACGGAGGGGAAAGTGTGTGAGATTGATGGGCTCTTTCTCTCGTTTGATGTCCTTTAATGCAACATGCAACAACAAAGAGGCCGTAAATCCACATGAGGACGGGATTAAAAGTAAAGTGGTTCAGAAATATTACCCCTCGAATCCCAAAACCTGGTTCGTATTTGACCAATAAGCTCTAGTTCTAGTTAATCACGTGGAGGAGCTTTGAAGGTAGATACAGACGGTCACTTGGCCTAAAATCGTGCCTTTTGTCACAACTGGACCTCGTCTCTCTGCAGGAATGCTGTGGTTGTGGAGTCCGTGCAATGAATCACAGCGATTGGGATAAAGGCATTCACAGTGTTTCAGCTTTCCGAATCCCAAAAATGAAGGGTTTCAGACACTGTTAGATGATTTGTTGATGCCTTCTTTGCCTTTTTGAGCTCTGAACTTCATCAAGCAGACCCTCCCGACAAACAGGTAAACAGATAACGCGTCCTTCCAGGATTGATTACCCACAATCACGAGCTCTGTTCACCACAGGAGCTGCTCTGTTGTCCCTGAGTGGTGTCAACATCCTGACTTATTAACTGCCTCTGTCAGATGTGTGTGTGTGTGTGTGTTTTGTTGATTGTAATACCCGGGTTGCTCCGATTAGCGTCACACAATCCCTCCTTTTTTTTTACCCCCCGAGAGCCGAGCTGTCAGGTCAGAGAGGGAGCAAAAGGACAGAAAAGCGGAGAAAAGAAAAACAGGGAGGGATGACGGAGAGAAAAGAAAAAGGGACATGAGGGAGGAGGGAGGTGGAGGAAAGTGAAAAAAGAGAGAGCGAGAGAAAAAAAAAAAGGACAGGTGGCGTAGGAAGAGATACGTAACAGCGCGATGATGGAGGAGTAAAACTACGTGCCGTCAGACACAAACGCAGCGACGCAAATTAAGATTGTCGTGCCGACTTTTTGTTCGGAGGACGGACGGCAACACGGAGAGGGAAATTGCATCCTGAAAAGATAAACTGGCTTTGGAAGATATCCACCTGATCTCTCTAATTAAGACTAATGAGGCCTCAAATTAGCTTTAGCTGAACTGGAATGTAGTTTTTTTTCGGGCACAGATCCAGAACTTGTGAACTTTAAAGACACATCGCTGACATTTTCTATGGAATGAAAGAATTAAGCCGGAAAAAAGCGAAAAAAGTGACGCACATGAGAGAGAATAGATCTGGAGACAGAAGGAGACGGCAATAAAGATGAGATATGACTGATCGAGCAACAAAAAGAAAAAAGAGGATGTGATTACGAGATAAAGAGGGAAACAGAGAGCGATGAGGAGATAAACGGGGGAGAGTTTGTTCTCTGTAAATACCAGACTTCCTTATAAACTGTCTGGTTTGTGTAAACACCGCGTTTCTCACAGTGGAAATAGAAGAAAATTACATCACATTTAAGAGGACAGATGCAGCAGGACTTCATGGTTTACGGCGTCCTGTATCCAGCGTCGTTCAGCCGGCGTGAATAACTCACACGTGAGTGCTTTGAGGAAAAATTCAAAGAGGACAATGGAAAGATTTGGACTTAAGTGCCGTGACAACCGGAGGGTTTAAAGCCATCAAACATGTGTAAACACCGGCGTGATGAACGGCTGATATCTGAAGAATATTGAGCAACAGTGTGACTGGAGGAGAAATGTGAGTTTTTTCCACTGCAGCCTCCGAGCCGACCGCTCCCTCTGGTGATTTTCCTTCAGACGGAGCCGATCGAGGGACCGATACAGCTCAGCAGAAAATCACGTCCAGTCGAGAGGAAAAACTATTTCTTCTGTTCTGTGTTCAAGTTTTCTTCTATTTCTGGTGCAAAAACAAAACAGTAGTGATCTGACAGATAGAAACATGTTGGGAAACAACGACGGACGGGAAATAACAGGGTGATGAACAGAATTTTACACAAATAAACCAAAAATCACCGACACAAAATATCTTGTTTTATTTGATTGTTTCCCTCCACAACCTGGCAACCAATGGGAATTAATTTGTGATCCTATTGAGGGTCCTGACCTCCAGGTAGAGAACCAATTACTAAATTAGGGAATTTTATTAAATGTGTTGAAGTATGTGGATGTGACATCACCAGCAGTATTATCTGAATACCGCTCATGTTCTCGCGGTGCTGCTCAGGGAGACGAGAAATAAACACCCGCCGTAAAAATACCTTCACATCCAAAGAGTACGAGGGAGGGCTCGACCTGCCGTCTTACCTCTCTCGCTCGTTTAGCCCTTCAACCTCTTCACTTTCTCGCAGGAGTTTTTTTGTTTTACGCTCCTGTCACGCCTCTGAAAACACTTCAGAACACCTCCTGACAAACCTCCCCGGTCAGCCCGGGTGGGCGGGGCCGACAGGTGAGGGAGGAAGAGGATGGCGAGAAAAAAAAAAGGAATCTAATAATACACCTGCGTGTGATTGTTAAACGTGTCGCGCTCCTCGCGGTTGCAGCCGGATGTCCAAACCTGTCGGTGCGGATTTTTCTCCAGTTAGAACACAAACGCGTCAGTGAGGTCCAAAAAGATTTCAGGTGTTAAAACATGTCACGTCTGTTCACAAATATTAATAAATGGATTGATGTAATAAACAGAATCTGTAAAAAGTGCTTCATTGTCCTCGTGAAGACAAAGAAGAGGAGGAAGCAGACAGCGGAGAGACAGAGACAGAGAGAGTGAGCCGTCCAGGTGATAGTTACCTGGACATCGAGCCTGTAATTTAGGGCCTGACGACAGGACCGCCGCCGCCGCCGTTGCCGCCGGCGACATCTCCTCAGGGACTGTCTCCTACGGCAACCCGATGGAGCCACGGCGCCACGCCCCCTTTCGTCTCGCTCTTTGATCTCTGACGTCCAGGACCTTTTTAAATTGACGGTGTGTTCGCTGCGCCGGGAAAGCCCCGCCATCTCCTCGTGTTGTGTCACCTGCACAGGTAGATGGCCAGCCTGTGAGTCAGACTCACAGGAGCATGAGTCAATAAACCTCAACGTGTCGTCAGGGGAGGGATTCTTTCTTTCTTTACTTTCTATAATTAGCCTCAGCTACAATATGAATGTGTTGAAATACTCTTTTTTTTTTCGACTTTTCTTTTATTGTATCTGTCGTCAAATTTAGATAAAAAAATGAAAATCTTAGTCCAAAATACAATTTGTGTAGTCAAGAAAGAAATTTCAGTAAATTATATATCATACAGCTCTGATGGGGATTTTATCGTGTTCTGGTAGCAAAGTACAAAACCAAAACATCAAAATAAAACCGTGATAAAGAAAAAGTTTAGACTTTTTTTAGGAAATGCACTTTTCTGCATTGTTGCTGTGAGTCGTATAATGAAATCGACTGGAATTTCATATTCATCTGTCTGATATGAACCTGCAGCCAGGAGTAGATTAGCCTAGCCTAGCCTAGCCTAGCTTAGCTTAGCTTAACATTAAGATTGTAAACCCGAGGAAACAGCGAGCACTTCTAAAGCTCACTTATTAACACGTTAGATCTGTTGTGACTAATACTTTCAAAAATCAAGGTGCAGAAGTATCGTGTTCTGGTTTCAGACGGGGTCGTCCTGCAAGCGCTGGCTGAATGACAGATGATATCTTGGTTGTGTTGGTGTGGACGGCACGCTAGCACTCAGCTAACGGAGGTTAAATAAAGAAGAGGTGACCAGTTTAAACTTCACTTTATGTAGAAACATGAGTTCACCTGACAGCAGTTTCCCCCCTCAACCCAGTTTAACCTGGTAACAATCCAGGTCAGGTATTTAGGGACAGTGTGTGTGTGTGTGTGTGTGTGTGTGTGTGTTTGGTGTGTGTGGCATCCCCCTTTCCCCTCCAGGGGCCGAGACCAATCTGTCGCCCCCTTCATCCATCACTGTCAACCGAGAGGGAGGCAGAGGGAGAGTGAGCGATAGTAGAGAATCATGACAGACATCTTCTTAAAGTGAGAAAGAGTAATAGATTACAGCCGGGATATGAAGGACGGATGAAGACGGGAAAGCACAGGTAGAGGTAGAGAAGAGAAAGAAAGGGATCAGCTGAATCCTTTCTCCAGGTGAAAGCAGAGGAGGAGCAGAGGGAGTCTTTTTTCTGTTTTTAACGTCAGAACAGTTCACGTTTTTGTTACAAATTTACTTTTGCGACTGTGGCGACCAACACAGGTGAATTTTTTGCCAAACTTAAATGTTTTCCTAAACCTGACCAGGTGTTTTCTGTGCCCAAACCGAAGCAGAGAAAAGGAAAATTCAACTTGTCTGTGCTTTTTGCAGAAATGTGATTATGACGTTTATTCTGAAGATTGTTCTGCGTAACGTAAACAACCTAAAATACACAAAAATGTGGTTTATATTTAGTGTTTGGTGTTTTTGTGTCGTCTGCTCTGAAGGTTGAGTTTGTTCCTCCTTCGTCTCTTCTCGTCACAGATGTCGAGGCGCAAAATCATGAGCTAAAACTTAACGAAGGGTGTTGAAATGATTGTAAAAATGATCGAGACTCTGCCGGACAAACCAGACTTTAGACCGCAGACTATTTTTTGGTGCAAAGGTTGATGGTGATGGAAATGTTCTGGGGACGATTACCTTCATTTTCTCTGCTTTAGATAATACGGTTAAACTGGGGATTTCTTTAAATCCTGTCTGAGTATCCGACTGCTCGTGTCGCTGCGGTGATCTCTGTTGTGGCCACATGGGCTAAAAAACCTGCGAGCAATCTGATGGACGATGGTTCGAAACCCGAAAACAAAAAAACAACTTGTTGGTTTTATATTTGTGATGATGTTTCAGTTTCTTTTCCTTCTTGTCGCCTGTTTGTTCATCACTCCGTCTCACACCTTCTGTTCTCCTTTATCGCTCCGCATCATAAAATATTAAAACCTCTTTCTAAAAGACACAAGCCGGAATGTGAGACATGCAGACAGACAGGCAGAAAGGGGCGACACCTCCTACAGTCCTCTTTGCCTCGGAGGGGAGAATTTACACCCACGCACTCTCACACACACACACTCACTCGGGGGTCCTCCTCCCCTCCATATTGCCGACGTGCCTCTGGCGAGCTGTAAAACGCAGCGAGTTTTCAGGTTTTCAGGGTGTGGACGATCCAAAAACTATTGACCGGCGCAGCGCAGCACCGCCACGGCTAAATTAGCGAGATGGCCCCTCCCAGGGAGCGACATATGTTTTATTGTCTGTCTGAGACACACACACACACACACACACACACACAGGAGCTGACCCCCTGTGCCAACACCTCCTCAGGTCAAACAAATCCCTTTCAAATCTGGGCCTGCAGCCGCCACACAGGGGGTAAGGCGGGGTGGCTGTGTGTGTTACTGTGTGTTACAGTGTGTGTGTTTATGTGAGTTAGTATGTGTGTGTGTGTGTATGAATTGCTGGATGCTCACTTAAAGACTTCTGGGAGTCAAATGTGTTCACTGCAAACTGCTTTTTAATTCGAGTTACTTAAACGCAGCGGAGGCTTTTTTTTTTTTGTTCCGAGTTTCCCCCGGTCGCTCCCCGCGGACCACATTTGTTTGTAGAGCGGTGAAAAGATGGCATATTTATTTACGCGAATGAGAACTAGTTTCCTGTGAATCGAAGGCTCCTCGAAGCCAACGCTTCCTGTTCAGAAGATTCGACCAACGGTAGCAGAAACAAAAAAATACAAAAACAGACAAATTTAGGAGAGTTAAAGAACAGGATGTGTGTGTTTTTATAACGTTTCACTGGACTGAAAGGAAAATTCAGGATGTTTAGAAGGAAGCGTGTCATTCCCCACAACACTTAAACCACTCAGTGTGTGTGTGTGTGTGTGTGTGTGTGTGTGTGTGTGTTAATTAGCTGAACTGAGTTAATCATCGGCAGGGAAGGGGGGGGACGACCTGCAGAGCTCGGTGACGTGTCCCACATGCTTCTGCAGCCGAAACAGACGCAATAATCCCTCCTTCCCTCCCCAGAGTGTGTGTGTGTGTGTGTGTGTGTGTTACAAGATCTCCCCCTAATATCCGTCACCAGTTTTAGGATTACCATGCTAAAACCCAGAATGCTAATATGATAAAAGCTTAATTTGTCTGTTTGTTCTGGTGGAATAAAACGTCCAGCATGATTAATGTTACTACTGGGAACAAACATTTTTATATTCCTGTGTTTAAAATCCTCTAAAAACTTGTATTTGTGCTTGATTATGATTTAAAAACTGCCCATTATTATCAGAGACAATGAAAACAACATCCCTCAGACAGTTTCTCAACTTAATCTTCACCACAATCCACATTTTTATCACATACGTAGAAGAAAAAACGTGTTCGTTAACTTGGTGTTTTTCAGCGTCGGTGTAGAAGTGGATGATTTCTCTCTGGGGGTTTTCGGTCGAAAGTTTTCAAACCTGCTGCGGTTTCGAGTCGACTTCTCGTCTGGAAGCGAGGAGAAGTTAAGGTTCGCTGTAAACACAGACGGATCCAGTGACGAGAAAACAACAGAGCAGACCTCAGAGTCGAGTGGATTAAAGTCAGATAAGCTAAATTCACAAACTAAATAAAGGAGGGGAACTCCCGCTCAGCGTTCTCATCGTGGAGCAGAATCGCTGCAGAGGACTTCTGCGGGCGGAGCTCGCCGCTTCTGTACGTTCAGCTTGTTTGACTGAATCGACGGACCGGGGGGATTTTGGGCAGGGTGGGAGGATTTTGGGCTGCGGTCTGATTTTCTTTGCGAGTTCTCTATCAAAACTTTAAGAGCTCCGCAAATATGTAGATGAGGTAACGCGGACGAAGCGCGGCGTCTTTCTCGCTTCCTCGGGCGGCAGCGGAGAGAGTCGTCTTTGTTTTTAAGGCGAGTCCCGCTCTCCTCGTTTCTAATCCGCCGTTCACTGTCTCAGACGCCGGAATTAGACCGGTGGATTAAACTGGTGGAGAATTAGCCTGATGAGTTTTCTCAGCAAACACGACGGCCCCCCGAAAATCACCCGCCGACCTGTAAGCTGCTCACAGTCTGAACACAGGCTCTCGCTGTCTGAGACACACACACACACACACACACACACACACACACTGAATATATACAGATAAACGCTCAGAGCCACAGAAATAAACACACACCTACATTGAAACAGCAACATTTTAAAGCCACACACCGTCTGATCTAAACTCTGGGACGTTTTGTTCACAACAAGCTGCATGAACACACGTGATTTCCAAATCATCTCTTCTAATCTGATTTCCTGCCGCGATATGAGTGTTTCTTGTGCATGAACATGTAGTCGGACTGTTTCTGTGTCTCAGTTCAGGTCTGCGTCCTTCAGAGGAGCATTTGAAGGCCAATTACGTCACAACGGCGCTCCTTCTTGTCCCTGTTTTTGGAGGATGCACCACCAGATTCTTTGCGTGCAAAAATAAATAAAGACAGAGAGAAAATGGCGACATTGTGCAGCGTAGATCGTCACTTTCACGAGCAGAAATTGTGACGGAAGGGGGAAAAATCTGGTGACGCAACAAGGAAATGCTCCAAAGGCTAGACCGTCACATTTAACAGCGGCTGACGAGGTTAACAAGGTCTCTCTGAAGGACTCGCCTTCGAAGACCGCAAAGGCCGAGTCCTTCAGAGGATGCAGACCCTGAACTGAGATGCAGAAACTGGATGTATTTCTGTGCGTCCTGTGGTGAGATCGTTTGCCCTGACGAGCTCGCTCATCTCTTTCCCACAACACATTTTGCAGGAGAAATCAGAAGCTGGAATAGTTTTTCTCCACCTCGGTGTTTCAGGGTGTGTCGGACGCCTTCGACGCTCATCAGCTCCCATCAGCAGCTGCTGCAGTAAAGCTGGTGAGAGGCTGCGCTCTGATTGGCTCTTTGGTTTCGTGTGATATCACCCCATTTAATAAAGGTTTTAAATCTGCGAGAGTAAAACTAACACCGGACCGAAGAACACACACTGACATCTGGCCGTTGTCTGTGATGTTGGAGTGGATACAAGCAGCATTCAGTCGCAGCAGTCAAAGTGTTCTCTGGCTTCGGTTCTGACCAGCTGTGATGAAAACATTACATCGGTATCTGTCTCTGGATCAGTGAGGCGAATGATCTGCTGCTCACTGCAGTTTCTCCCTGTCGTCCAGCACATTCGTCAAATAATGACAGAACAGGAAAAAGAAAGAGAGAGATAAACTCCTCTTCTCTTTTCTCCTCGGTAAAAGAGTCGATCCCCTTTTTTTTAGTGGTTTCATGTTGACGTTTAAATGTTAGATGTTGTTGTGTCCTGCTGTCTGTGAATGCAGCTGCATTAGCATTAGCATGTGCTAATTGACTCGACAAACGTCGGGTTGTCGTCACTCAGTCGACGCATCATTTCCTCAGTTTCATCAGTTAACAAACGCGACGCAGGATCCACTCCATTAAAGTGTTTGTCCATGACTCATCCTTTAATTCAATTGACTTTCTGTCAACAGCAGATTCCTGATGACTTGAATAAGCTGATTTTTAAGTCTATTCTTGTCATTTTGTTTTCACATTTCCAGTTTCTGTGATTGTGTGTAGCGACCTTCATAACTTTCATCCAGCCTGTCAAAACTTTATCCCTCGAGAGATGTCGGAATAACAAAGTATTTCACATTTAACGTCAGCTTCTAGGAAAAGAAGAGAAAGAAAGAGACTTCCTTGAATTTTGTCTTGAAGTCTAGAAGATTATTTAGAAACTACAACATCTTCAGCTCACCCAGGCCGAGTATGAGCTCATTTTAAGCCTCTTCTTCTTCTACCTGCATTATTTTGAAGAATAAATTTCAAAGAATATAAAGAGATGGTTTAAAGAGATTCATTGGATTGAGAGCGAAGCCTCTTTGCAAACATCAAAAAGCAAAGTCGTCCCTTTGAGGAGTTGTAAATGAAGTGCTAATGACTCCACCTCAGCTGACTTTAAGTTCAAGCGGATGCTAACACCGACCCATTCACCGCCCTTTGTCCTTTAGCTCATTAATGCTAATGCTAGCTGTTTGGGGACGGCGGCTACGTAAACAAACCACGAAGGGGAGCGGATTGCATTTACCTACGGTGTGTCCCACTGTGTGTGTGTGTGTGTGTGTGTGTGTGTGTACTGTTCTTAGGTACAATTTTGAAGAAATACTCAAATATTTTCCATTTTCCGGTACTTTACTCGTCCACTCTCTGCAGGTATTGTAATTTTTACATTTATTTGATCATTAAAAATTACATCAGAGCATTTTTTTCTATAATTTATTTAATTGACAGTCAGATAAAAACAAACAACATCCAATTATCGGCGATAAAACAACAGGAGGGAGCGATCTGACCACTCGTTTATTATTGTGTCCGTGCACAGAGCGCGCTTCGTTCTGCAGTTTCTGCACATTTTGATAATGGGTCATTTCCATACAATTATTTCCATATAAATACGTTTCCATTAACAGTTATGGAAACGATCCCAAAGACGTTTTCCGCAGTGTTTCCATGCCAGCAGCGTTACAGAAACCGCCGCTCTCTGTGTGCTTATATGAAACAGGTTTTCTCCCAGGTGCCGAGTTTGCATCTGCTCTGTTTTACCCCAAAATTAATAAACCTGAGCTATAAGTGATGCAAATCAACCTTTAAGAGACGGAGGATTTGCATAGCGAGCGTGGGATTATCTTACGATAAAACAAAAGGTCATCTGATAAGAGAAAAATATACAGGTTTAATTTGAAAACACTGCAAAACACTCATTCTTATCAAGTTATCTTTTGTCTATAGATGAGTTTATTTTAAACGTTTAAAGGAGCAGTTCCCCCAAAAATGTAAATCCAGCCATTACTGCTTCACCCACACGCTGATGGAAAGAGGTTTTTGTAGTCCGCAAAACATTTCTGGTGCTTGAAGCATCCTTTGAAACACGTGAAATAGCTGGAGACGACCAAAAAATAACATGCAAGGACTCACGTGCAGTTCTCCAGCGTCTCTGGAAGCCCCAAGATCCCAAAAATGATTTAGAAAAGACGTTTCTTTACGGACGAGATGAACCCTGATGCTTGGAACTTTTGGATCTCAGAGCTTCTGCAGACTTTTATGTGTTTTGTGGTTGTCTTACGCTTTAAAACAAGTCCTCATACACTTGAGTTTTTTTAGGAGAATGATGCAAAAGTCCTGAAAATCCTTAATTTTTGCGTGAGCTCTTGCTCAAATCGAGTCATCATTCTCAATCCTAACACAGCGACGTTTTAAGCTTTATTCTTCTGAGATATAGTCAGTAAACCTTTTATTTTGCAGATACTTTATCTGAGATTATTGTGGTTTATCCTCAGTTCTTGGGGACTTTTGTCACCAGCCGTCGACGGTGAAGAGGTCAAGTGTCAAAGTCGCAGCGAGCGTCCCGACAGTACGACTTAACAGAAGCATTCACAGCAGCTTTTTTTTCACAATGGCGGGCGATCTCTAATGATGATGGACGCCGCCGTCGTGGAGAATCGCGGCATTGTTCCAGGTGACATTCCTGCCAGTCATCCGGGGCTGCGTTTGCCAGCCCTCCTCTCTGCATAACAATGAGCCGGGTCACCTGACGCCCCCCATCCTCACCCGATTCACTCAGCAGCCTCCGAGCTAAAGTAAACAAACTGTTAATTCAGGATAATTCACCATAACCTATAGCCCCGCTCATATAAATTCCTCACCTCTGTCCCTCCCCTCGCTCTCTCTCCATCCTCCTCCCCCTTCCCTTTCTCCCTTCTTCCTCATCTTCTGCAAAATCAGATAAAAAGTGTTTAACTTTGGTGAATCTTAGAATGAAAAAATAGAAGGTCTGTAGATGTCTAACGATTACAATTTGATCCCTGCGTCATGCTCGTTGTTTAGAGTTTACTGGACGGTTAGATGCACATTCAGCTTTCAGTCTTTTCTCAATAAAAGAGTGAAGAATGTTTGAAAATGTTGACGTCACTCTGCAGATATATTAAAAATGCAGGTTTATCTACCAAATTTGAGATTCCAAGTTGCGACAGCGCAGCACTGATGGAATAGTTTTGGTTTAGATGTTTTTCTCAGCTTGCAAAAAGTCCCGACATCTCCCTAAAAAAATGGTGAAATGCTTCTTGTGACATGCACACATTTATATATAGCTGTGTAACCTTCACGCGACTGGGCGGGGCGTCGGTAATATGATCGATGACTAAATATCGGAGGAAAAAAGACGCCTCACTTTCTCTTCACAGCTCTGTACGAAATTAAAAAGCGTGCAGCCGGTTTGTCGATCGACTTGTTGTGAATGCTCCGTGACAACGCCGTGACGAATCAGTATCCTCTTTGACGCTCGTCATCGCTCTGCAGTTTCACAACCTGTTTGACTTTTA
>NC_044203.1:34901492-35123992 GCF_900880675.1 Sparus aurata | reverse complement strand
GAAGCCAGACTGGAGGTCGCTGATTTACACGGCAAGAAACCAGGTTTTTAAATTCACTTTGCACATGTAAGCATGTGCACGACAAAGACATCTGACGACGTCTCGATTAATATTCAAAAGACGTCAGAATCTGTGTTTGGAGCGAGACAGAGCTTTTCTGTCGCGGTTAGATTAGAAAAGATAACTCCAGTGTGAGTATTTCTCTGTCTTTTCTTCTGCGACACTGAAGAAAAACCATGATGAGTCAGTTTGCAGTGAAGGTTCTGGAGCTGCACCAACATGGTGAGATCAGATCGGGTCTGGTGCAACACTGAAAGCGACTGAAAGTGTGATGTAACATTTATAATGTTATAATTTACAACAGACTCTGTACAACGTTGTCGTGAAAATGAAACACAAAGAAATATAAAGTCAGAGAGCTCGGCAGTAGAAACAGCAGATTTGCTGAATGATAATATTCTCGTGTGTCAGTAAAACGTTTGATTTGTGAAGGAAACATGTTAGAATGAAAGTGATGTATGATATAACACTGGTCTGTGCAGTCAGGAGGATCTGGTGTGTGTCTGAGCGGTCACCTCATCGTGGTCGCAGCAGGAGGATCGTCATCTGACGCACACATGGAGTCACATTTAACCTCCGACGCTGTGAGGTCTCTTTATTCCACAATGACCTCTCCTGTCTCTGTCACGGGAAAACAACTCGAGCCGATTGTCAAACTGCAGGAGCAGAAAAAAACTCAGGGGAGGTGTGAGATAACTGACTTATCATCAGCCTGTCAGTTCGATTCCTCGCTGTTCAGTGACAGCTGCGTTATGTTGGACTGTTTGTGAAGTGAATCAGGAAGTGGTGGAGGACCTGACTGTGAGCAGCTTCATCAGCTGATCGTTCGCGCACAGGAGGCCACAGTGGAAACCAGAAATCACGTCTTAACCTCTTCCACAAGAGCCGTGACTCATGTTAATCAGTGTGTTCGTTCCGTACTGGAACAATCGAGGCGATCAGTTGTTAGAACGCCCACGTGGACGATTATATTTATTACTTAAAGGGATATTCTGGTGTAAGTTTAATCCATGGTCTAAATCACTGTGAAACTGTGTTAGACTTCCTCTCTAGAGATCAAGTTAGCAGACCGCTAATTTACGGAGTTTTATCAACCTCAGAAACGACCGCACGACAACAATACACTGCAGTAAATGGATCCAAATATAAACCACCACCAAAAAGCCACAAATAATGCTCAGAACAGCACCAAACTTCAGCAACAGTACAAATAGGGTCTCAGCACATAGTCCGGGGCATCTAACCTCCGCTAGCTTAGCTGGATTTCTATTGTGAAGCTAAAAACATACTTCAACTCTCCTCCATCAGCTTCCGGGTCGGGGAAGTCCCGACGCGACGATTACCGAGTGCGGTTAGAAATTAGAAATGCTCAATTCCGTTCTTTTCCCTGTCCGCTCTCGATAATAACTGTTATAAACTGGCAGGTAAGACACATATGAACTTTGATTGCTTTTCCATGGAGTCATAATCATACATTTTCATCCATGAGCCGCGGAACTCTACTGCACTCGGTAATCGACTCGTCGGGACTTCCCGTCAACAGGAAGCTGCTGCAGAAGAGTGGTAAATTTAGTCAGCTTTTCAGTAGAAATCCAGCTAAGCTAGCGAAGGTTAGATGCCCCGGACTATGTGCTGAGACCCTATTTGTACTGTTGCTGAAGTTTGGTGCTGTTCTGAGCATTATTTGTGGCTTTTTGGTGGCGGTTTATATTTGGATCCATTTACTGCAGTGTATTGTTGTCATGCGGTCGTTTCTGAGGTTGATAAAACTCCGTAAATTAGCGGTCTGCTAACTTGATCTCTCGAGAGGGAGTCTAACATAGTTTCACAGTGTGTTAGACCATGGATTAAACTTACACTGGAATATCCCTTTAATAATGTGTTAAAAAAAAAAAAAAATACAACTCTGGCAAGAAGTTCTGGCTTTGAGACAAGACATTGTTTTGTGAAATAGCCTCGAGGGACGCTGAGAGAGCGGTGAAAGTAAATCACCCAAATTCTAAACTGGGACTTCTGAGGTCTTCACATGACGGCAGCGTCACGCAGACATTCATCCAGTGGAAGTTTGGCTATCCGTCTTCCCCCCCCCCCGCACCGCCCGACACTTTCTGTTCTGATCCGAGGCCAGCGGAGTGACGAGCCGCCGGCTAACTTTCCCCTTTGGAGCGAAACCAACTCTGAACTCCTCACCTGGCTGTGACGGCAGCCACACACACCTGCTTCGAACCATCACACACACAGAGCTCACACACACTTCCAAGGCCAAACCTGCTGTAAATTTTGCCTTGACACCGCACAGCATGCCTTACACACACACACACACACACACACACACACACACACTGGCTGCAGCATGTCTGAACACAAGCGGAGCTGTCGAGGGTTTTATTTCCGTCTCTGTCTCCTTTTTTTTTTTTTCTACCCCGCCCATCTTAATCTTTTCTCTCTCTCAGTCTTGATCTCTTAAATCTGCACTGAACTTTTTCCTGCTTGTATAAACCACGTCTCTGTTTCATCAGCACCAATTTCTCAATGCACAAAAATGCAACATGCACACATAATAATTGATGATACTTGATATATCCCTGTCTTATGTCCTGTCATGGAAAAAACTTTGAATGCCGTTTCATTTTAGAGATTTAAGTGAGAGTATCTCTTACATGTGTGTGTGTTACGTGGTTGGGTGGTTGTGTGGGCCTCTGGCATCGTTACTGTCTCTCCAAAATGTATTGTGATTGACAGCTGACCCAACTTGAAGTGTTTTTCCTCTTCCTCTGTGGTCCGGCAGTCCCGTCTGCATCACCTACAGCAGCACCCGATTATCTCACACTCTGTACGCCGATGTATTAACACCACCACCAGCGTGGAGGCTTCACACATTTTGCTTTCTCCTCCATTTAATCGAGGCTTCAAATAAAAACCCCCCCAGTCTCCGTCTCTGCCGCTCTGTGACTCTATAATAAGCAGAAGAAATCTCACACTGGAGGTAAAAGTTTGCGGGGAAACCGACAAAACAAACATTTTGTCACCAGTTTGCGTCTCTGAATTCCTGACTGTAACAACAGTGACACAGCAGCCAGAGCAGGAGAAAAAATGTGACACTCTGCTACGTCCCATCAGAGCTGCCACACACACACACACACACACACACAAAGACACACACACTAATGAGACGACAGTGACACCAAAGCGACACATCGTTACAAAAGGAGCCTGCTGTCGCCTGGCAGGGTGGCCGGATGGTTACAGCGAGGGTCCCAGAACAGAGAGAGGTGACACTGTGATCCCCGGCAGGGTCGTCACAACCAGGTGATGTGGGGGAGAGCGCCATCTAAGGCTGGAGACACACACTGCACCGCAAGGACTCCATTCTCATGTTGAACGCACAGTTTACACACCATCACGAAGGCAGCTCCTACGACGGCCCAAAATGTTTAAATGTTTGAAGTTAACATTGCTGCAAACCAACGTTAACGCTCACATCTGCGTCCTCTCTCCACCTCCCCATGCTCTTATTTTGAAGGTAATGTATCTGTCGAAAATGAGATAAAACACAGAGTAAATAAAGCTTAAGATGGATTTGATTGTTTGTATTTTTTACCCCCCAAATTTCTGCAGATATTGCGTGTATAAAACGGCGTTATCTCTTCAGGGATCACTTCCAGTAATGTGGCTTTGGGATCCTTATTTAGGCAAAATCTTCAAGACCCAAGCCAACAGGAAGTAGTTGGCAAATTTTCACCAGCGTGTGTGTGTGTTCTATCTGTCTGAGGTTGGGAAACACTTTGATTTACAATTGCTTCAGCCTGTGAATCGATTATTTCCTGTACTTCAGGGCGATGGCTCCATTGTAATATTGTTCGAAACAGGAGACACCAAATATTTGAGCGTCTGCGTTGGTTTATGTGTCATTAATTACCGTTCCAGTGAATTGCTTCAGAAACCACAGTGTGACTGTTAACATCCAGGACATCATCTTCTCTGGAACTGGGCAGGATAACGATGATGCAACCGCTTCTACTTGATTTGAGATTGCTGATGATAATGTGTGTGGTCGGACATTGTGAAACAAACTCGTGTTCGGTTTACATGAAAAAACATGTTTTTTTAACGGCCTGTGAGTGTTAAACAAGGAAAACGTGTCACGTCTTCACCAGGTCACAGATTTGCTTTCGTGGAACAAACAATGCAGTGAAACCGAGAAAATAAGCAACTTTTCAGCCTCGCTGACGGCCAGATGTGACGCCGATAACACCCCTGAAAATCGGCGTGTCGTCGGCCTCGGAGGCTCGGAGTGTAAATCTTCTGTCGGCCGTTCTCTCGTCTCCCTGAAGCCGACAACTGCGCTCCGATCTGATGGAGCGCTGGGCCTGCGCGACATTCTTCACATTGTGGAGATGGAAAAGGTATCGAGTCTACTGTCCAAACACACATGCACACACACACACACACACGTGTCCGTCTCCCCGCCTCGCCGTCCCACCTGGGGTCCTCGGCAGCCTTGAGGGCTTAAGGAGCAGAAACACACACCGTCATTTCAAAAATAACCACCGTCTTGTCCCCGTCGTGGCTCTGCCGTCTGTGTTATGATAAGGCGTGTGTCTGAGATCTACCGCCTCACACACACACACACACACACACACACACACACAAGCACACACTCCCTCTAATCCCCCACACGGTCGAGAGCAGCAGCCTGAATAAGCAGAGTGTGGAGGGCCAAGCATTCAGCCCAGCGGCTGCAGGAATGTCAGCGTGTCAAATACAGTAACACACACACACACACACACAGCAACCTGAGCCCAGCAGCATTGTCCTGTAACACTGACGAGACACTGACAGCTGCCATGAGAAGAAGAAGAAGAAAAGAGAGAGAGGAGAGAGGAGGAAGGAGGTAAAACAGAAGAAGAAGAGACGAAACAGGAGACGGCCGCTGATTCCAACACCAAGTTAGGAAATGAACCGGTGGGAAGAAAGTCGATACACGCGTGGAAAATCTCTTTGTTGTTTTAATATAAAACGTGGGGGAATGAATGCAAACTTAAGCGCAAAGTATCTCGATCAAAATGAGCGAAAACAAGAGCAAGCGACCAGACAGAATGACACATCTTCTTCTTCTCTAATTCACAACATCGCCTCGCAGCTGTTCTTTTTGTAAAGGGAAAGTTTTTGTGTGTCACAGTCTGGCTGGATGTCAAAACTGCCTCTGAGCCCACAAACATGCACTCATAGCGGACGTCCTCAACGTGTCCTCTCACGCACCGCTGCAGGTTGGTGGTTTCCACCAGCAAACAGTCACGGTGTCCGTGGAGAAGCGGGTTCCCCTGAACCTCTGCACAGAAAACGAGAAGAAGAAATGGCAGAGAGAGTTCAGCCGGAGCTTCATCGAACTGATAAGCTGTGGTGGCTCTCAGAGGAAGTGAACCCAAACAGAAGAGCTCGGCTTTCTCTCGTTGTTTTCGTGCCGTGGCGCCTGCGTAGTTACGATGCAGTTACCGCTTGGCCTCGCTGACTCAAACCAGGCGGCGCTGATTTGGATTTTCCGTTTCCGAGCTGCACGTGTTAGGAGTCATGATTTCCTAGTTCTGCTGCGCTGAAATTAGCGAGGAGTGGGGGGCTTTGATTGAGATGAAAATGAAATGTGATTTTATCAGAAATTAAAAGTCGGCGGCGGTTCTTCATCTGAAACAGCGTTTTAAAATGAAAGCTTGATTGGCAGCTCCTGGTGACTTCGCCACCTTCCAACAACAGAACGGCAGGATTGAGAATGAAATCAAAACCTGCACATTTGAGAGATTACGAGGAGAATAGAGACAGATGCTGCTTCCTGTGCCTGGAGGACCGTCCAGACCAGGACCAGGTCTGAATGATCAATATCAGCGTTTTCGTCGACAGGTTTATGAGCTCTGCTTCGCTAACGACTAATAATACAACTAATGAAATGAAATTAAACACCGAAGAAGAAACTATACGCTAATTTCAGGTGGGATTCCGGCCTGAGGGAGAGTTTCAGATGGAGGGAAAGAGTGAGGGAGGCTTAGAGAAAGAGAGAGGGGGATTAGAGACGGAGAGAGAGGTTGGGGGGGAGAGAGAGGAAGGATTAGTGATGGAGGACGAAGGCGTTTAGTTTCACAGCTCCGGGTGTCAGCTGTGAATATTTAATGTCGGAGTTTCTCTCGTTTCTGTCCGCGTTAATTTACTCATCTGCTCTGGTGTCACTCTGCTGCCGGCTCCTCTTACACCGCGCAGGCCGAGCTAGCGCTACATGCTAGTGATGCTAATGCAGCCGCTGATAATGAGACGACCTGGTCAGAATTTATGTGGACGTGTGTTGTTTGCAGTGTGCACCGATGTTCACGGTGATGCAGTCGTCACTGTGATGCTGTGATTCATTTACTGACGTCCACGCAAGCGATGACAAAAAGATGAGGAGCAGGAAAACATGATGTCAACGATAGAGTGGTCCAGCTGCAGTGTAAGGCCGATCAGACCGGCACTCTCTCCTGTTTTCTGCATCTTCCATCGGCCTTCCATTCTGGATCTGAGGCACAAAGACAGGATGGGGAGTCATTGTTGTTTTGTCTTTGGGAAGTGAGAGGCAGCCGGGGGGGGGAAATCAGCAGGACCGGATGGTGACGTGATGTTTTGATGATGTGCGACCCACAAGCGGGAGATTTAAAAAAAACCACAAAGGCAGCTAGCAGAAGTTAGCAGCTGAACTCAAAGAGGAACAGCAACTGAATATGTCTGCAAATTAAAGGGGACGATGAGGTGTGAGGACGAAACCAAGAGCCGTGTAACAGATTCAATAAATAACTTGTTGTTGCCATTTTTAGAAAGCGCTGCCCGACGCTTAAACAATAAACGTAATGCCTCTCTTGTTTATGCGTTCTTGGGCAGCGTTGCTGTTCGGAAAAAAAGGGTCTTTGTTGTGCCAGTATTGCACAATATTTGTTTAAAAAGGGCTACTGATGGTACCACGCTTCCTCTTCTAGGCTGTTGCGAAACATTTCTTCATTCACATTTCTGTGGGAAAAGCTCGAACAGTCCGATGTGACGAGGCTCGTAGCAGCTTCGCCCCTCTCGCGCTGCAGCCGCTCATCCAGGTTGCAAGATAGACAAGCTTTCTTTAGTGAAAAGCTGAAAGCTTCTGTTGGTTTGTGGATCCATTTTATGAGCTACACTGCAGACTGGAGTCTCTGATATCAGTGACAAACAGGCAGATGTACGGGGCCATTCACTGGGAAGAATGGACACGATGCCCCTTGCAAAAAGAAAGAAAGAATTCAACTCAGAACACATGCCGAATTTTTAACAAGGTGCAAATAATGAAGTATTTGTCATATAAAGCTTCGTGCAAAGTTTATAAACTTTCTCCAGACTCAACATCTCGTAAAATTGAGTGTTTTTGTAAGGGAGGCTGGGTCTACTTGCGCTTGACTGTAGCTGATGTGGCTGTTTAGACCTTATAGCATGTTGGCTATTTGTCTGCTGTAGTTCAACACAACCATAACAAACACAGGAACTCTCTCTCTCTCTCACACACACACACGCACACACACACACACACACACACACACGTTAAAGAGTATCTTTGTCCTGACACTGGCCTGTATCTCATGTGAAATCAACATTGAGCTGAGTGAAGACTGAGGCATGCTACACTTTGAAGTATCACTGAAACACACACACACACACACACACACACACACAGTCAACACAACTGTGTAGCATTTGTCTACGTTGAGCAAACACACATTCACACATTCAGATTTAGATTAAAATGCACGTTCTGTAAATGTGATGCAGTTCTTTTTCCCCACACATGTGAGTAACGACGGCTGAGTGAATCTTTAGTTTCTCGTGTTACACCGAAGCCTTTTATCTGTGACCCAGAGAGACGGAGAGTATCGGGAGCATCGTCATGGTTACAGACATGAAAGATGGCATGTTGACAGAGGACTTCTGTGTGTGTGTGTGTGTGTGTGTGTGTGTGTGTGTGTGTGTGAGAAAGTGAGAGGAACACATTCAAACATAATCCAGTTAAATGAACTCAAAGGTACAACGTGCAGGATTTCCCTTAAAACAAACGGAATCAAGACTCATACAAACTGAATCAATCATCGTTGATGACTCACCGGCAGTATCTGCAGAGACCTGCTCCCCCTCCGCTGGATGTTCTTATACTCTGAATCACTTGCTGTGTTTGGGAGGTTTTTCCTGGGTGTCAGATAAACTTAACAGATTTTATTACCGGGTTGATGGATAGTGACACTTTGGGTTGACGTGAATCGACGTAAAGCAACAGGCAAGTCAGCTTTCTTTGGAAGACTACTGTATCCAATAAAACTGCAATCTGTGCTTTCAGATTAGCACAGACTGCAGGCAACACGCAACGTGTCCAAGAATTTAGCATCTAGCTGGTGAAATCAGTTTCACTAGCCGTTTTTATCCTGGGCAGCTAGCCGCCAATTTGGCCGTCCTTTTTGCAGCTATGTCTGCAGATTTAGACAGAAGACGGTAAATTAGGGGTCTGTTTTGGTTTGGACACCCCGGAGGATACACTTTTTTACACCGCCATTGCTGTAAATCTGAGCCGTCGATGTGCCGGCAATTGCGTGAGGTGGGCGGAGGTGTGGATGACCTGCACTGTTGTGCGACCCACAGCCGGGGAGTTTTAAAACCAGGAAACAGCTGATCACAGCAGTCAGTCCATCACTTCATCCGCAGACGTCAAGATGAGCAACTGGACAGCCGCTGAGATCCAGGAGATGCTAGCGTCTCCTCGGTCTCTGTAGCTGTCTTCGTTGTCCGCTTGTTGTTGTAGCGGCAAGCTACTAACGATCGCTACTTTCAAATTAAAAGCCCCCCACTAAGAACCCAGCTCTAAACTCCAATGGGGTGCAATGTAAAGCTCTTATTTTGAAGACAAATTCGACCTGCTTCACTGTTCACACCCAACTTCGTGCTTCACGTCACGTCACGTCTTTACGCCTACATCAGTGGCGACTTTTTGGAAAAGAAGGAATATTACACCTCCCTTTTAGAAAGACAAGGCGGCAGATTGCAGCCTTTACCTTGCTGCAAATGTGCTGCCTCTTCTATCTAAAAGGGGCTAGAGATACCAGCCACCTTACGACGCCTTTTTTGTTTAAGTTGATGGAGTCTGTTCTGGGCTGAGACCCGTCACACATTCAAGTCTGTGTGTAATATTGAGAGAAACTCTTTTGCGGAGGTCTCACTTCCGTCAGACTCATTCTCCCTGGTGTTATGCCAGAAATGTGTTGCAATGCATCTTTAAATTGAAAATAATTTAAGCACACTGTATGTCATTTTTGCTGCTACAGGTTTCACAATTTGGTGGTAACCAGCGTGCAGGGTTACAGGGTGAAGGCCGTCTTGTAAGTTCTGATTTTGGTTCCAGTTTGACTCAAAAACCAGTTTGCGCGATTACGAAACATGCTGGGAAACACTCGGCTTTTATTCCTGGAAGGTGAGCCGTTTGTGAGAAAAAAAAAAAATTCCCGTCCGGGCTCATTCAGGCAGCATCCATGGTGTTGCATGAGTCCTGTGATGAATGTGCAGAGAGACTCTGAGCTGTCAAATCCAAGACCAGAACAAAAGGTATTGGACAATCCTCGTGTTTGCTGGGATGTGATTTGTGTTATGTCTATATTTGGGATGAAGCCGTCCGCTGAGCTTTCACTTCCCTGCTCAGGATGATCGACACATGCGCACTCCCACGCACGCAAAAATGTCAAAAACATACGTTGAGTAAGAGAACTTTCAGCGATTTCTCAATAACGGATCAGAGACCCATCCTACACTTGTCACATGTAAACACAGCCGGTGTGTGTGTGTGCGCGCGTGTGCATGTGTGTGCATCCACATGAAGTGACATCACATGTTTTTTCAGTATTCAGTTTGTCTCATGTTGCATGTTCGGAGACGAGGACAACCAACAAACACACACTTTTTATTATATTTTTAGATATGTGATGATTGTGTCTGGCCGACTGTAAAGTATGCATATGTCATATGAGTGTGTGTGTGTGTGTGTGTGTGTGTGTGTGTGTGTGTGTGTGTGTGTGTGTGTTGTGACTACTGCATGAATAAGTGCACCGTAGGACGTCAGCAGTATATTCGGTTCTTTCCACTCCTATATATTAGTCAGTCTGGCCAGTCTAAAAGACAGAAGTACGGCTATGTTTATATATCGGAGGTTTGTGTGTGTGTGTGTGTGTGTGTGTGTGTGTGTGTGTGTGTGTGTGTGTGTGTATTAGTCACTCAGTAGTTGGCTAAGACTCATCTGCAAACATCTCATCATAGAAACACTAGTGAAAAACTCCAAACGTCGACCTGTGCAGTTTATTTGATCAGAAGCGCTGCGTCACCGCCGAGCAGAGAGGATGATGGGAAAGGATTAGCAGCTATTTGTGTTTATGAATCACAGCTGTGACGCAAAATACGAATATTAACAATGCAAAAATAGAAGCCAAATTTATAACAAAGTAAACATAAAGAATAAATTGTGGGATTTGAAAGGTCCAGTATAGAATATTCAGCCTCACTGAGTGACAGGAAACAACTGTTTGATGAGATAAAGCGAAGTAACACTCATGCTCTCTGTGTTTTTAATTATTATTGAGCATCTTGTTATTATTATTTTGTTTCAAGACGAGGTGAGAACAGGTCTGCCTAACCTTCAACACTTCAAGAGGAGTCCAAGTCGCTGGAGAACCACAGATTTCTGCAGGTGAACCGCAAAAGTGGACCGAACTCGACCTGCGCCTGCTGACGTCGCCTCTCCTTCATCCATCATGTTCATCCTCTCGCTCGCCTAATGTGTTTACATCGTCACGTGACATGTTCCACAAATGGGCAACGTTATTTTTTCTTCTGCTGCTGAGAACCACGGAGGTAGAGGGGGCGGAGCCTGTGAGCGGCGAAGGGAGAGCTGAGGTGTGTCCGACACGCTGGTATAAGTCGGCATAAAGAAAACAAATTTCAAATAAAATAAAGTATAATGGATGCAACCAGGAGACGATTCAATGATTTTTACTCGGAACAGCCTGGTGACTGACTGAACGGCAGCCTGCAGCACTGAGGAAGCGTATCTGCACATTATGGCCTGGAAAATGTTGAAAATCAATACAGTTGAAGGACTCGGCCTTTGTGGTCCTCGAAGGCGAGTCCTTCAGAGAGACCTTGTTAACCTCGTCAGCCGTTGTTAAATGTGACGGTCTAGCCTTTGGAGCATTTCCTGGTTGTGTCACCAGATGTTTTACCCTTACGTCACGATTTCTGCCGCCCAGGCCCGCGAAAGTGACGATCTACGCTACGCGATGTCGCCATTTTCCCTCTTTCTTTCTTATTTTTCGGGCACGCAAAGAATCTTGGGATATGTGAGGCCAAAAAGGATCGTAGCGGTGCATCCTCCAAAACGAGGGAAAAGAAGGAGCATTACCCCTAATTTCCACTGGATACGTCTCCGCCACGCCAGCGGAGCAAATACGTTTCACTTTAGTCAATGTGTCAATCCCCACCAGGTCCGCTGCGCTGCGTATCTGCTCCGTCCCAGCTCCGGCAGTCCGGAGCCCTCCAGCACAGATACGCAGGACTCCTATATCTGCCGGATGCCGGAGCACGACGCAGCGATTCAGCTGAATTTAGCACCGAGCAGACAGGAAGTCAAGCGCTAAAATAACATACAGCATCCGGTTACCTTTCAAAATAAAACACTCCGTGTTGACACCAGCACACAAATCTCAAAAAAGAGACAAACACAAGGTCTTCTGCTAATCCTTTGGTCGGGAACACTTCGTGTTCTTGATTTTAATAACACAGACCTATAACTGCGGTCGCGAGTGATCATGTGATTATCGCGGGAACTCCTCTGCCTCGTGAGCCAGCTGTCTACCGTACTGCGCCGCAGCGGACTCAAACCGCAACCGGTGGGGATTGCCGGAGGGCGGACGGCGGAACAAAACCGGATCGGAGCTGCAACGCAGCGGACACGTATCCAGTGGAAATTAGGGGTTAGGAGGAGCCTTCAGACTGGGGCAGCCTTCGAACGGCGTTTTGACGTAATCGGCCTTCAAATGCTCCTCTGAAGGATGCAGACCTGAACTGAGACACAGTAAGTGAGTCTTCGCTGCCCTTCTTTGTTCTAGTTGAGAATAATTGTGAGCATTTTTTGAAAAAGTCAGTTTAGTGAGCGCCATCAGTCACCACCTGCATTGAGACTGTTTATCAGAGCTGCTTGTCGTTTTTTCACCTGATGCCTGTAGGTGATTAACTGAACACTTACATGTCGTTATCTGTCACGAAGTCACGGTGACGTTGGAGCTGGTTTGGAGGAACTTTCCTGCCAGTATCGTCACATCTGTAATATTTTAGAAGCAGAAATGTATTTATCTGGAAGAAGAGACATCAGAGACAAACGTAAAGAGTTTGAAATGTAGAGTTTCAACATATCCACGGTTTGCAGAAAGAACAGATTCATGCTGTTATCAACATTTTGCTCGTATTTGGTTTTTACTTCCACTTTCAGTGATTTTAAAAATGTGGCTGTGCTGTGGGTTTGTTTAGGTCCTCTTGCCCCAACTGGTAAAAAAAACATTTTCTTTGTGAAGACGGTTCAGTGTTGTTGTGTTGAAAGAGGAAAAAGCTCGACACCAAACTGTTGCAACCGTGTTCGTCGTTTGTTTCTCGTCCAGAAAAGTGCTCCCAACCAAAAGATGAGAAATCATCTTCCTTTTTTTTTTGTGAAATAGATGAACTGACCCTTTAAAGCTCATTGTTTGAGCTCCAACCAGATATAAATAAACACGTTCAACACGCATTTTTAATGCTGTCGATGTTGTGTAATTATACAGAGTTCAAAACAAAGCCTGAAAGAAAAGGAGCTTTAGTTTGCGACCCTCTCGCCCCCTCACGTCCTCGCCTCCATGCATCCGGATACACCGACCACAACAGATGGGACCCCCCAACACACACACACACACACACACACGTAAAGTATTCAAGCACATGTTACGTCTTTTCATCAGGAGGGGTTTAAGACCCTCATTGCCAGTCGATTAGTCCATTCAGACGGACTAATCAGCTCTGCACACACACACACACACACACACACACGTTATCGTGGCAACAGTACACGAGCAGAAGTGATCTGTGAACCAACATTTTTATTTGTGTTACTGTTACTGTGTGTGTTTTTCTTTGTGTACATCAACCTTCCCACCAAAAAACACTCAACAAGAAAAAAAAACTGTGACGTTTATGGACGACCCACAGATTCATGACCTCACACACACACAGTTAACGTCTTTGTGGTGCAGAAAACATTCGGGGGGCAGAAGAGGAAGTGGGATTTATTGGAGCAAAAAACTCAAACACATGTGACGGTCAAGCTAATAGAGTGGATATAAATAGCTGCAGCTATGCAAAAAAAAAAAAAAAAGAAAAGCTGATTTAACTGCTTGCAGTGCACTTTTGAGTGATGCACAGTGAGCTGGGGACAAATGGTTTCTAGCAACAGACATGGATGCTCCTTCAAGTTCAGTCAGATGAAGCAGTTTAATGTGCAGAAGATGTGCAGAAGAGAAGAAGAGGAGGAGCTGGATTATCTTTACGTCTCATTCTGTGAAATGATTTATTTAGACTAAAACCAACAAACTGAGACTGTTTGAAGCTTTCCGAATGAGTTCACAGGGCAGTGACGCTCGTCTCAGCTCTTTCAAACAGAGGAAGGTGAATTTAGAAGGTGTTATGTTTCAGTTTTTTATATTTTGTGAGCTCATTTTGTTTACTGGCATGAGGGCGAGCTGGTTAGCATTCACCACACAACTTCCAGCTCCTTCACATTCAGCGTGTTTGACTTTTTAAAACTTTTTCAACAGGTTTTTCCACATTCAACATTATAAACTTTTTTGTGCATCATTTGACACACATGTCCTAAAAACAACAGCCAACATCTGCACTTTAAACAGAGCCCAGCTGCCCGGCATGTGGCTGCGACGAGGAGGGAAAGCGGCAGGTTCCAACGCAGCAGAAAAGTTAATTTGATTCATTTCTGTCCTCGTATTTCATCAGTTTATAATTCCTTCCTTAATCTTCAAGCTGTGTGTCCTGGCTTCCAGCAAAACAAGTTCAGAAAGGCTTCAGTCTGTGCAGCAGCAGCAGCAGCAGCAGCCTTCGTCTGTGGATAGATGCTGTTTGGTTGGACGGATGAACTGTTTAACAGACACTTTCTCTCGTCACAGGTGTCACAAATAACCCTAATTACTGACCTTCAGGTGCGACTGTTTCACCGTCTCCTCGTGCGGCCCACATCGTTAACGTTATCACTTCCACCTGTGCTTCCTCTTTTTTCCCCTCTGGCAAACTTCCAGATTGCGTAAAAGCAGCAAGAATCAGAAAAACAACTGACCCGTTCTCGAGGCAGGAATTTATTTACGCGAGTGCAGTAAATGTGGAGGCCTGAAATCAAACAAAGAACAAAGAGGGCAGCAACGAAAAAACACTCAGCTTCCACATGTTTTTCTTTCTTTTCTGCTGTGTTTACTCAGTCGAGCGCTGAACGGCACAATCAGACGTATTTCAGGGAAAACAGGAATAGTGTTCAGTATTTTGTGATCTTTATCGTTTGAAACTGAAGTAGGAATCATTTTTTCTTATTTTGTCGTCCGTGTTTCCCTCCTGAAAAGCTGCGTCTGCATTAACGCCGATCTCTCTCTGCACCGGCTCATCTCGTCCAAAACCGACTGAGATCGTGACGACACTCGGCGGGCGACTCCCCCGTCATGTCCTGCCCCGACTTCCTGTTTCAAAATCCATCAAATTATGGGAACGTCCTTAAAAATGCAGAATCACTGCGGCTGAAGTTTAACTGACAAACGTGTGATTCTGCGTCCCGCGAGCCCACACAACATGACATGCCATGCTTCTCTTTTTGTTCCTCCATAATTTTCCAACATATTACATAACATGACGCTGTGGTGTTGAAAAGTTAATAAGTCTATTGGATCTGTTTTAAAAAAAGAGGACTCTCCGCCCACGCTGCTGTTCAGGCTCCACACTGAGCTGTTTTTAATGAGGTTTAGCAGCCACAGACTGTAAAGTGGCTCGCTCGCTGTCTAAGGGCTCAGTCAGCACTCAGACCACACACACACACACACACACACACACACACAGCGATCTGGCTTCCTCTGCCTCTCTCTGCTGCTTCCTGTGTGTCTGGCAGAACGAGCGAAAACATTCACTTTCAACACACTTTCACTTCGTCTTCCTGCGCGCTCTCATGTGCTGATCAAGCGTGCGATGGAGAGAGAGCGACGGAGAGGGAGGGAGGGAGGGAGGGAGGGAGCATGGGAAAGAGGAATAAACAGAAGAGACAGATCATTAATACTGAAGCAATAACAGTCATTCTGACAGAGGAGAGTTCAAGCTGAGCAGCAACCTCTCTGCGTTCATTCACAAACACATTCTCGCCGCTTGAACAGCAAAACCATCAAACAGCTGTTTTAGGAATTGGAGAATTATCACTAAAAACTCTGCAGGAGACATCTGGAGCACTCAGGGTTTTCTCCTGTATATTTCAGTCTTTCACTGTCATGGCAGGTCCGGTAGAAGAGAGAGTGAGGCTGCGTCTTTCTCTCAAGGATTCAGGGATATATGAGATGCAAGAATGTCATTTGAAATGCAACATTTAGACTTAAAGGGATATTCCGGTGTAAGTTTAATCCATGGTCTAACACACAGTGAAACTGTGTTAGACTCCCTCTCAAGAGATCAAGTTAGCAGACCGCTAATTTACGGAGTTTTATCAACCTCAGAAACGACCGCACGACAACAATACACTGCAGTAAATGGATCCAAATATAAACCGCCACCAAAAAGCCACAAATAATGCTCAGAACAGCACCAAACTTCAGCAACAGTACAAACAGGGTCTCAGCACATAGTCCGGGGCATCTAACCTCCGCTAGCTTAGCTGGATTTCTACTGAACAGCTGACTAAATTTACCACTCTTCTGCAGCAGCTTCCTGTTGACGGGAAGTCCAGACGAGTCGATTACCGAGTGCAGTAGAGTTCCGCGGCTCATGGATGAAAATGTATGATTATGACTCCATGGAAAAGCAATCACAGTTCATATGTGTCTTACCTGCCAGTTTATAACAGTTATTATCGAGAGCGGACAGGGAAAAGAACGGAATTGAGCATTTCTAACCGCACTCGGTAATCGTCGCGTCGGGACTTCCCCGACCCGGAAGCTGATGGAGGAGAGTTGAAGTCTGTTTTTAGCTTCGCAATAGAAATCCAGCTAAGCTAGCGGAGGTTAGATGCCCCGGACTATGTGCTGAGACCCTATTTGTACTGTTGCTGAAGTTTGGTGCTGTTCTGAGCATTATTTGTGGCTTTTTGGTGGCGGTTTATATTTGGATCCATTTACTGCAGTGTATTGTTGTCGTGCGGTCGTTTCTGAGGTTGATAAAACTCCGTAAATTAGCGGTCTGCTAACTTGATCTCTTGAGAGGGAGTCTAACACAGTTTCACGGTGATTTAGACCATGGATTGAATTTACACCGGAATATCCCTTTAAGATCCTCTCTGAGACGTGGACATACTGATATTACTGACTTCTTTCTCCCTCATTGAAAGAAACCCAGAATCTCTGACTGGTCTGCTGTTGATGTGCTCTGCAGGCTTCACACATCCACATCACAACAACTGGCTTCCAAAACTGTGATGTCACGAAATCCTGCTCGTACGACCACGAGAAACTTTCCCCTTCAGTGACGGATGTGTGAAAACTGCGACTCTGCCTGTACCAGGACGTCTGTGGATGCTTCGTAGTTTTTATGCCATTTCTACGAGTCCGTTTGGAAGATGCTTTACACACAAGTGCGGATGTTTTCTGTACTTTGTACTGTAATAAGTCCACACAGATACCCACATGGGACAAGCAAGTATACGTGACGCGGACCCTTGAGGACCCACCGCATACTCGATGTGTAAAAAACATAATTGGAGTTTAAGCAAAAC
Source organism: Sparus aurata (assembly GCF_900880675.1). NCBI lineage: Eukaryota > Metazoa > Chordata > Actinopteri > Spariformes > Sparidae > Sparus > Sparus aurata. The sequence continues at coordinate 35,106,882 of NC_044203.1, read as the reverse complement.
AGAAATTTGAGAGGTTTTTCTTTTACATACCATCATGTTCTCAGAACTTTGCATCGCCATCTCAAAATGGTCTTGCGGTTAAATGAAACGGACGCCATCGTTTGAATGAACATTTCCCAGAACCAGCTGAACACTGATGTCCTCTAAGTCTAAAACACTATAAAAGTCTTTACAAAGAAACTCACATTTCACACCCAGACCCACACAAGCAGCCCTGTGAACCACAAAGAGCCACAGTTTTGCATGTGAGTGAATTTTCATAATGTTCAGTCATGTGATTAAAGATCTTTTGGTATCAGTAACACGATCTGCAGAATGTTTTAGATACTCGTTCGTACTCTTTGTTTGTTCTTCTTAAAAAACCGACTCCAATCTGATCCGCTCTTTCAACCGCTTTGAAGCGGAACATAGGCACCGTATATAATGTGTATAAATACATAAACGATATAAAACAAAGCAAACCACAAACAGTCAAAGGAAAACACCCACACACACCCACCCGAGGATGGCGTCTCCTCGGGGTTGTGTAAACTGCGCAGGAGCATGGCGACGGCGGCGGCGGCGCGTGCAGCTGAGCGACGGGACCCCACAGCCGGAGCCTGAAATGACAGTGCAGAGGATTAAACAGACAGGAGACTATACATACGAGCTCCAAACATACATCCAGCAGAGTCACTGCACGCGGCGGCGCGGTCGGTAAACAGTCGGAGGGAACAATGAGAGCGGAGCCGCCGTCGGTCTCAGCAACCACACGGTAGTTATCGCAATGAGATCCACATGACGGAACCAGAGAAGAAGAAGAGGGAGAGGAAAGTAACACGGCGTCATTAAGAGTTAATCCAGACATCAAGACGTGTTTCATCCAAACGGATGTGGATTTAAAACTTTATTTGTTTCGTGTCAGCTCGGGCATTTTCACACCGGAGTCGGTGTTTTCGAGGGAGAAATAAAACATAAATCTGAAGCTCTGTTCATTTTACTTGGTTGAAAAACCACAATTTCCAGCCATGTTTGTGTTTTTGCCGAGGCGTCAGATCATCATTCTAACCTAACCAGACCGACGCAGAGAGGTCACAACGTAAAAATAGTCAAAAATGGATCTAAAGCCGCGTAAAGTTGCAACATAAAGACACTTCATGAAACGTATCTGTGGGTTTGCATAAACACACGTTGCCGACATTCATCCTGGGTCAAGTTATGACTACATCTAATAAATATTGCCCCAAGAATACGTGGGGACGTGCAAAATGAAGACAAACACTTCCTCACATCATAAAACATAATGGTTCATTTGCAAAAAGAGTGAAACAGCAAACAGTTTTAGTTTGAACCTGATGTTTTGTCACTTTAAACATGCTGAGAAACATGACACATTCAAATAAAACTAACTCCCCCTCGGTTACAGTGATTCTGCAGCGGAGGGGAAGCGATCGACAAACATTACGCAAAAAGTGAAAAGTGTTCAGATTGCAGCTCTGTGCGGCTGCAGTTTGGCTAACGGCGTGTTGAAAAAGGGGGTGACGACACGGCAGACATGCGTAAGACGACACAAGTTGGGTTACAGCGTTGACACACACTTGCACAAACACCGTTGGGGTCCTTCACTCCTTCCTGCTCGGCGCTTTCACAGCAGGACGGTCGGCCGCCTGCGTTCGCGTGAGAAGAAGAGGGAACTCGTTGCGGTGACGTTATTCTCACGCAGACAAACTGAAATAACCTCCCATGTGTGTTTTTCTCTCTCTCACACTCTCCGTCGCTCTCAAGCTGCAAAAAAAAAAAAAAAAGCAGAAGTGTTTTTAAAGAAGGTTGTTGGTGACTCAGGGTCTGTTTGGTTAGTGCTGTCTAGAATTTATTATATTTTTATTATTATTACTGTAATTTCTTTAACCACATATTTTTCTACAGTTCCTGTGGAAAATTTTCTGCTACAGAAAGTGGTCAAACTCTCTAAGAACAGTGACAGTAGCTTTAAGGCTAACAGTGGCTAATCCAGAGGGATGTTGCACATTATATTTGACCTGAGCAGTTTATACTTTGCACTAAATATTGAATTATTTCACATTTGGTATGAAACTTTGGACATTTTGCATCTTAAGATCGTAAACAAAGAAGTGCAGCCTCATCTGTGTTGTGCATGAGCTAATGCGCCGCTGGTTCTGCTAACTGGGTTAAAATGCTAAACGTATGCTAATCCTTGGTTTATGAGTCATTGATACAGCTGATGCTCTGCTAATTGCTACTCAAGCTAAATGTTAAACTCATGCTAATCCCTGGGTGGTGAGTCACTGTGGTAGTTTAGGCCTTCGCTAATTGAGCTACGTGCTAAATTAATGCTAATCCCCAGTGAGGGGGTTTAATGAGTCATATTGGGGAGAAACACACGTTGGTTAATCTGTGAGAATCAAATTAAGAAATTCCTCTGCAGCTGCTCTGCGTCTTAGTGCGTGAGTGTGTGTGTGTGTGTGTGTGTGTGGGAGAGAGAGAATTGGGAAATAATCACAGATTACAGACGTATGCTTGGTCAACATGAATCATTTTCGATGCTGATCAGCGTTCTCATCAGCTGTGACCGCTGACGTAATGAAGCATACGTGTTCCCAGCGCTCCTCATCGAGGTTAATGTCGTTCACGCACAGTCCGAGAAACTTTATTCACAGAGCAACACAACACCTGAGAACAATATGAACGAGGTCCGACACTGTGAAGAACGTTTTTATTAATTTTATCTGCAGCTCCTCACAGCTTTACAGGAGTTTAGTGAGTTTTAACAGCAGTGGCGCTCAAATTTCCCAATTTATCAATGTTTTCCTGCATCATGTGTGCTGTTCCCGGCCAAAATGAATCAGAATTGCTTCTATTTATGTCTCCTAAAATCACGATGGCATCGCCTCAGTAGGCTTTACAAACTGTCCTTAGAGCCTCGATTGATGTGAGGACAGACAGACATGCACAGAACAGAACAACAAAATCACAGATTACAAATTGCGTCAACAGAATATCTGACTTGAACTACGGTTTCTGTGTCTGCATCTGTAGAACATGTCGGATATGAAGAGATTTTTCTCTTATTCTTTCTCTCTCCGTCTCTTTTCTGGGATGTCAAATGAAAATCACGTCTTCATCTTCATTGGTCGTTATCAAAGGTTAACTCCTCGTAGAAAAACAGGTTTCAAAAGCTCGTTTTTTTTTTTTTGATTGAGTGATTTCAGTCGAGATTCCAGTTTTATGAGAACATTTCTGTATGTGAATAAAAAACACTGCACACAGAATAATGCAATTAATCAGATATTCAAGGGGACATCGTCTGGTTTATCATTGTTTAGTTATTCAACACTTTCAGGCTTCCCACGGTAACACCGTGTTTAATGATATGATTCAAACTGCGGGAAATTCCCTCCCAGTCTGCAGAAATACAGATAAATGGTCAAAAAGGGCTCAAAATGCATGAGAGCGAGTGAGCGAGGGAGGCGTCATGCACGCGATGGTTTGGCGGTGTGATAGCCCGAATCCCTCCAGGAATCATTGGGAACAAGCCAAAGTCTGAGTGTGGACGTTGGGACGGGGCTGTGGAGCGTTTAGCAGCTAAAAAGTCAGACACTTTTCCAAAAACAGCGAAGAGAACTTTAACTGACGGACGCTTCCACTTTACGTTACGTGACACCTTCTCTCTGAACACGACTCGGGGCAGAAGTCGTGTTTAAGCACCCCGTTGATCCCCGTCCCCTCGCTCTCATGCTCGGCTTGTTTCTGCCACCGATCAAACATTTAAGTTCTCCTTTTCTCCGTATTGAATGCTGTCACACACTTTGCTGCTTTTGCAACAATGACTAAAACCGCATTTCAACATGAACTTGAATAAAGATGCGTGAGAACCAGTTTGGAAAGCAGAGTTTTAGGTAAAGTTCTGGTTCAGCGTCCTCTTGACTCCACTCTGAAGTCCGTGGATCAGATCCGGGCCGACTGGTGCTGAAGGGTACTTTTGCCTTCAGCCGCCTCTTTGCGCATAAACGCCACAACGAGCCGACGAGCAGCCATGTGAGAGTGATTTACCACCTCGTGCGTGTTGGTGTCTGTTTTGTCATCTGCATTTTTTTTTTCAAGAAGTCGCACAAAAAGGAACTAGACGGCACTGCGCGCACCACATGCCAATCACTCACTGCTTTCTCCTTTCTCGGCCTCCTCGCAGGCCTCCTCGCCTGTTGTGGTTGCCAGATCTGAGGGGGAAATCCCCCCCCACCCCTTTTAAACGCAACCAGGCCGTTGATGGTAAAATGGCTACCAGAAGACTCGGAGGAGAGGAAGCGTCGTTGCAGCTCTTTGATGGCGATGTCGAGGACCGTCTCTGCGTGTGGCATGTATATGTCTGTGTGTGTGTGTGTGTGTGTGTGTGTGTGTGCATCGATGTGGGTGAACGTGACTGTACTGCATATATGTGTGTGTCTGCACGCCTTGTTGTCTGTCATTCCGCCCGTGAGCAACCACTGTTTACATACACGAGGCTGAGCAGGGGTGGCACAGTGTGTGAGTGTGTGTGTGTGTGTGTGTGTGTGTATATGTGTGCGAGCGTGGAGGCAGGGGTGTTAGCAGTCTTTGGGTTTCAGCGGTTAACCCCTAAACTTTTTATTTTTCGGAGGAGTTGGGGGATCGGTTGGGGGGGCATGCGAGCATCAGCGCTGGTGTGTGGGCACGTTATGTTCTTTATGGGCCAGGAACAATCAGGAGGGGAGGAAGTGAAGGGTAAGGGAGGGTGGGAGGAGAGTGGGTAAGGAAGTAACTGCCCCCCCCCTTCATACCCAACATATAGCTGCCCCAAAAACCCCCTCCCAAAAAACACCACCACCACCACCGGAGGGAGAAGAGGAGGCTGCCGGACCACAGACCACCCAGAGAGATGGAGACAGACGGAGATACAGACACAAAGACAGACAGACATTAAGATACAGGACAGACAGACAGACAGACAGCCAGGGGGACGGAGAGACCCTGCTGAAAGAATTAAAAGAAATTAGAAAGGAAAAGAAAGACTAGAGCGAGGGAAGAGAGGAACAAGATGTTGAGAAGAAAGTGACGGACGGGGTGAGACGATAAAAAAGAAGCCAAAAAAAAAGAGGAAAAATGAGACGAAACTGAGAAGGAAAAGTTGTTCAAACAATAATCAAACCATTCTAGAATTAGAATAAAAAAAAAGATTTGTGTATTATTTCACTGGTGGACAATCATCACTTGGCTGGAAGTGACGGTGAAACAGAGACGGACGAGACGAGAGGAGAGATGAGTGACGGAAAAAAACAACGAGCCTCACGAAAGATGTTTGAGATTCTAACGCTGCGCACTCGCCTACCTTTTTTCCCTGCGAGGCACTTGATATTTCAGTTTGGATTAAGCAGACTCTCTCTCTTGCATGAATGTCATAAATAGCTTGTTTTCAAATTTAGGATGAGGCGGCACGCGGACAGCGACCATCCAGGGGGTTTAAAACTGCTGCAAGAATCGCTGGTGGAGACATCAGCCACACCTAAGACTCGAGATTCAGGTCTCAAAGGTCAACTCGATGATGAAGCGAGGGCCGAGGTAGCGCTCGTCACAGCCTCGAGCTTACAGAAACACATTTGAGACTAATTAAACATCAGAGACGACCTCCATTTCCTGCTCTTTATCTGTCTTTTGCCGTCTTATTTTTCCATCTTCCTTCCTCTAAAAACAAACAAGCAAACAAAAAACTCCCAGAAGTGTGTGATTACCTAGTTGGACACTGACGGTTGAAGTTTCAAGCACTTTTATCAGCCCTAGAGATTCAAGTGTTAGTTTAATTGATGACCCAACTACCAATCCTGATCTTGTCACCAAAGAGTATTTAAAAAAAGTATTTTTTGAAGTATTGAGCAGGTGAAAGTCACCGTCCGATGACGGAGCCGTCGCGGAAATAAAGAAATATTCGACATGAAATAAGACGCTAAAAAGTCCCGCTGTAGGCAGTAACAAGAGGGTTAATTTGGGAATATTCTGACATTGGATTTGTTCTAAATATTGCAGAGAAAGTTATATTTCATTAATCCATTTTTATGCTGAGGTCAGTGTTGTATTTCAACTCCAAACGAAGGCATTCTGACTCTGGAGCTGGGGTTTTCCCTCGGCTGAGGGAGGCAGACTGTCTGTTCGTGACTCGTAACAGGTCTGGACCACTTGTGAATATCGTTAGCTCCAAAGAGAAAAACTGAGTGGCGCCTGCTGAGCGAAAAGCATTAGAAAAACACAACGATAGCGTGTAGAAACATTGGATTAATATATTATAAAAGGGCGGAAAAAAAAAAAAGATGTAAGGAACTGAAGGAGAAGCGAGACAAAGAGACAGCAGAAAGAAGTTAGACGGGAAGACGAGGCTGTCAGGTTGGATGGGGGGGGATCCATGTGCTGCTGGTCCCAGGAGGGAAAAAACCCCTCTGTGCTGTTGTCTTTTATTTCAAATATGCTCACAAACAATAGAGGTCTGTCTGTCCGCCAGGCCTGTTTTCATTCTCCGCTCGTTCTGGACAAGAGCTGCACTTCAGAGAAGAGACAGCACTTCAGGAAGGAGGAAGGGACGAGCGCAGGGCCTCATTTATCCTCATGATTCGCTCGCGTTGTACGATTAAAAAAGGGCATTAAAGGGCCGCTTCCCTGTTTTGACTCCTCCACTGCCACCTCCTGCCTGCAAGAGTAAAAATTCACTCATAACGGCATCATATTTTAGGACTCGATGATTCAAATGAATCTTTGGTTTTGCAGTTTTATAGTGTATCTGTGTGTGTTTGCACGCCGGCTTTTCAGCTGCTCACACTTCGATCGCTGTCGGCCGTGTTTCGCTGTATCCGGAGTGAATATACACGACTATTGTCTCTGTATGTCTCTCTAAAACCGTATGCACTGTATGGATGTGTGTGTGTGTGTATATATGGTTGTATGTGGGTAGATGACAGGGTTTTGTGTTCACCACATCAGTGTTAGCAGTGTGTGCGTGTGGTTTCCTCCACTTCACCGCTGCCTCCTCCACTCAGCCTCATCGCTCGTGTGTTTTCTCTCTCTTTCACTCTGTCATCGTTAGCATCATTAAAGCTGTTTTTGCAGGACGGATTCTGTCACGTCAACGGATCACTGGTAGTCTAAACTGTTGAAACGGACCTGCTAGCGGAAGTTGTGTTTAGGCGTACGCACGCCCGTGTTCTGGCAGCGATACGGCGTCGTCACTGGGACTCAACTCTCCGGAAGCTTCCTCTCAGGTAGGTACATCCCAGGTGCTATACCTTCACTGCTAACGCTACTCTGTCATCTGTCATTATGTCGTGATGTTTGACTATATGTTATTTTTCTGGGGTGTCAGCCAGGTTTTATCCCGACAAAAAGTTTTAAAGCAATTCACAGCAGAAGATAATAACTGCACACAATCCATGCCGCATCACAACTTAGCAAAAAGGAAAACCAATTTAAGTCTTCAAACCATCGAATTAAAGTTGCAGAAAATATGCTACGCAAAATATGTTTATTAAGCCAGCCACTAAAGTAAAATCAAGTTTTGTTGCGGTCGCTAGATGGTGATTTAAACGCATGGGGAGGTCACCAACTGGTTTGTAGGCTAGCAATTTAAAGGGATATTCCGGCGTAAATTTAATCCATGGTCTAACACACCGTGACACCGAGTAAGGCCCCTCCCTCCTCGAGAGATCAAGTTTTCCGACTGCTAGCTTATGTAAAATACACTGCAGTCTGTGCCTCCACCAAGAAACCGCCATCAAAAAGCCACTCATAGCCTCAAATAATCCTCAGAACAGCACCAAACTGCAGCACCAGTACAAAAAGTGTCCCAGCACATAGTTCAAGGCATCAGACATCTGCTAGCTTTGCTGGATTTCTACTGAAAAGACAACACAGCTCACCACTCTCCTGCAGCAGCTTGCTCGTTGTGGGGAAGCCCTGACGAGTCGATTACCGAGTGCAGTAGAGTTCCGCAGCTCAAGGATGAAAATGTATGATTATTACTCCATGGAAAAGCAATCAAAGTTCACATGTGTCTTCACAAAGTTCACAGTCATTATCGAGAGCTGACAGGGAAAAGAACGGAATTGAGCATTTCTAACCGCACTCGGTAATCGACTCGTCAGGGCTTCCCCACAGCGAGCAAGCTGCTGCAGGAGAGTGGTGAGTTGTGTTCTCTGTTCAGTGTGTGTGTGTGTGTGTGTGTGTGTGGTTGACCCTCAAATGGACTACAAACCAGCTAACTGATATTGGTGTGCCTCAAACCCTGCACTGCCCACATTTAGCACCTCAGGCAATTTTCACATATATGCGAAAATGCAAAGCCTCGAGTTTGACTTTAAAAGTTAGCCAGCATAAAACATACCCGTCTAAATCATCTGTTTTCCTCCAAACGTGACTATGATTTACTAAATGAACATCATGCTGTATTAAAGATGACTTGAAACTAGCGGTTGAGACCATAAACTCATAAGAAAACTGTTTACTGAGGTAATAAATCAAGATAGAAGTCGGCTCATTTTCTCATAAGCTTCCACACAATCTGTTTTTATGCAACATCCATGTGCTTTGCCAGTATTTTACACAGGCGGTGCTGTTCAGATGGATCATAACAGACAGCTAACACATGTTTTATCATGTTTATTGTGTAAATGATGATCACAACAATGTGTCACATGTTTGTTGTTAGGTGTTTTTTGTGTTTTGTGCTCAAAACCTGGAACGGTCTCCTTCCTTGATCCATGTGCAAGGCACAAAACGTAGCCAGGGAAAATCAGAGGAGAGGAAGTTTTGACAAAGAGGAAAAGATGAAAAGATCAGAGTGAAGATGGAGATGATTATCATAGCTTTCAGACTCGGGGGGGTAAGTCCGTAGATCTGTCGATTTCTCAGGGGATTTCAAGAAAAAGTAGGGAACTTTACATCTGAGTCACAAAAGAGGAATAAGGTGGAACGTGTTTAATAAACATTTTTTGTCCGATTGTTTCCAGATGGAAAAAAATCAACACTGACCAACTGGAAAGAAATCATATTTTTAGGCAATAGAAACAAGTCATGGAAAAACTCTCAGTCCTCATCTCTATCTGTTAACACCTTCCTCTCATAACTTTCCTCTCACTCTTTCCTGTCTCACAGAAAAGCAGAAATACTTTTTTTGGGAGGAAGCAAGGAGGAAGGGGAGAGGTGGAAAGTCCCTAAACGGATCCAGGTCAGTTACTTCCACATGTCCATCTGTCTGCTCGCCTGACTCACGCTGCTATCACACAGACGAGACACCAGTCAGGTGATACGCGCTGCCAGTCAAATACGTGCAAGAAGACAAAAGATACGAACTGTAAAAGGATTCCTTGTATTTAGACGAGGTACCTGTGGCACCTTGCTAGTTCACCCACCCTTAATATCTCTTAGTTTCTGTTATTCTCTTGCATGATTGTTTCACACACTCCTGTTATGCTGATGACACCCAACTATTCACGTCATTACTCCGATCTGGCATTCGTGCATCATTAGCTGGCAAATATCAAGAAGTGGATGTCAAGGCGCCACTTACAGCTCAACCTGGACGATACTGAGCTTGTGTTTCTTCAGGGAATTGGATGTTGACTTTCCTGAGACCACATGGGCAACATTGAGCCTGGATTTGAACCTGGATGAGGAACTGCTCCATTGGCAACGTCATGGGCCTCATAACTGGACATAACTCTGTGTCCCAGCAACACACTCCCACGCTACTTATTCTAACTTTGTTTGTTAAACCACAATTTAGTCCACCAGACGTGTTTTCCCTACCGTTGCTGTGATCTCATCTTCCAAAAGAACCTGCTTAAATATAGTTTTTTATGCTCAGCATCTTTTAGGAATCAAACATAAACACTTAAAGGGATTCCGGTGTAAATTTAATCCATGGTCTAACATACCATGAAACTGTGTTAGACTCCCTCTCCAGAGATCAAGTTAGCAGACCGCTAATTTACGGAGTTTTATCAACCTCAGAAACGACCGCACGACAACAATACACTGCAGTAAATGGATCCAAATATAAACCGCCACCAAAAAGCCACAAATAATGCTCAGAACAGCACCAAACTTCAGCAACAGTACAAATAGGGTCTCAGCACATAGTCCGGGGCATCTAACCTCCGCTATAGCTTAGCTGGATTTCTACTGAAAAGCTGACTTAATTTACCACTCTTCTGCAGCAGCTTCCTGTTGACGGGAAGTCCCGACGAGTCGATTACCGAGTGCAGTAGAGTTCCGCGGCTCATGGATGAAAATGTATGATTATGACTCCATGGAAAAGCAATCAAAGTTCATATGTGTCTTACCTGCCAGTTTATAGCAGTTATTATCGAGAGCGGACAGGGAAAAGAACGGAATTGAGCATTTCTAACCGCACTCGGTAATCGTCGCGTCGGGACTTCCCCGACCCGGAAGCTGATGGAGGAGAGTTGAAGTCTGTTTTTAGCTTAACAATAGAAATGCTTTGAGACAAAAAACGACCTAAAACCACAGTGTCAGTGTTTGACGTTTTCAAAAGGAGTTGGGAATAAGATTCAAGACCTTTCAAGACTTAGATCAAATGTTTTATATAAATAAGGGCACAGGAGTATTTGCCTTTTACAAACATATTATATCCGACATGGACGACTGCAACTTCCTCTTTGCTGAAGGCCGTGCATCCGCTCTCCAGACATGTGCAGCAAATCCAGAATACTGCGGCCATCCAGATGTTCTCCTTCCTGCCCTGCCTCTAAATTGACTAAACGAGCTCCTGGTTGCAGTTCACATGCACTTAAAGTCTCCGGTGCTGGTCTACAGGACAGTAAGGGGAACGACTACTTACTGCCTCGAAACCGTGCTGAAACTCGCTGGTTGCTCACCAATATCAAGGCTTCTTAAAGTCAGGGTGGCGTCGGCAAAATACTTTTTCAGATTCGACCTAGACACCACATATCTCCTCTTCAACTCATACTGCTCATCAGGTACATTTTGATAAAGGTAATCAGCAGACTTCCCAGGTCAGAAGTTATGGAAGACGTGTCCAGAATCAACATTTAATCAATACCAGTTTTGTGGAAAGTGGAAAAAATGATTCGCTGCCGGTGTGACACAATCGCTTTGTTCACAACACTCCCACTCAGTGAGAAGCTGCAGCAGCTGTGTATTTAACAAGCAAAAAAACAACGTGCATTTAATCTTTTTATGAATATTGTGTGTGTGTGTGGGGGGGAAATTGAGTGTAGCACTGTTTTACACACACGATTGTCATGTGTAGCCTCGGTCAACTAATGCGTGTTTCTCTAGATGGGCTTTATAAATACATCCGGTTGAATCAGTCACTGAATGAGCCTCTGCAGCTGAATCAGGACTTCCTCCTTTAACATGACTGATTATATATCTTTTTTTACCATCAGCCGAAACATCTTGCAGAAATGATCGGCTGTGGTTTCGGGTTGTTCAGATTTCTTGTAAGTTGTCGGTAGGCGTCAGTTGCACCCACACATTACGTTAGGTGTGTGTGTGTGTGTGTGTGTGTGTGCACTTCACCCTCTGATATGTATGTCCTGTGCATGTGTGTAGACTTGTTTTGTGTTTGTAGATGTGCGTTATGTGTGAGTTCTCGTGTGTAGATCAGGTTATGGGTGTGTTTCTCTTGTCCCGTGTGTGTGTGTGCAGACATGTGTTTGTCTGTGGTTTTTCTGACTGTGTGGGCTTCGCTCTGCTGCAAGTGATTGTTGCACATGATCTATGATGGCAACATCAACCTCGCCTCTCTCTCTCTCTTTCTCTTTCTCTCTCTCTCTTTGTGTCTTTCTCGCTCTCTCATTAAGGGTGCGTTTGTTTCAGGTACTCTGTAATTTTGGTCGTGCTTTTACTTACAAGCTTACAATCCAACCAGAACATTTTCTCCTGTTTTCTGAACAATCTTGTGATGAAGTGCTCACTTCTCCCGTTGTTTTCTCCCAATTAGCACCAAAAAAATATACCCATGTAAGAGTCCGAGATGCTGTGAAATACATAACGTTTATGACAGTCATCTTACGTGATTGTAAGTTTCGGTATCGTCTTGTTAGGACAGAGTGTAAAACGAGCGCAGTAAATTTGAAAGCGGCCGCCACATGGACAGAGAAAGAGAGAAAGAGAGTTGAAGCACAGAGCAACCAACGACGGAGTGTTACAACAACTTGGTGGCCGCTTTGTTGAAGGAGACGGGAGGCCAACATGGCGGCAGTGGGCGCTCCGTGTTTTTGATGTCTCGTGGCGAGAAATTGATGCTGGTTCCAATCAGACATAATTAAAAAAGACATGCAGAGGGAAGATGAAGATGTTGGGATTATCGGTGCCAGCATGAATTTTTTTAATATTTGTTTTATTGTTTCTATTGGTTGTTTAAACAGCTTATATTTGTTTCCAATGAGAGTAAACTTTTTTCTTTTGCTCCTACACTTTTCCTACTATACCAGGCAGTCATACTGGGCGATGTATCTCATGATTGTGTGTTTTTTATATCAAACTGAGCTCCTGACAAAGTAGATCTTGAGAGTAATACTTTATTCACGCTTCAGAACTGAGATCACATTCACAGATTAATGTTGCATGATGTTAAACTTTGCGAGAGCAGCTTAGATTGTGCTCTATTTGGCTTTCTGATGTTTTGTTCGTTCAACATTTGGGTCAGATCCCCACAATGCAGGAAGACATTAGGTCCAAAAGGTGACAAATTTCAGGGAACCACAAAGATTTTGTTTCTCATGCTGGCTTCAGACGACACAAAATACTGTGAGCCTGATAACAGCCCGATAAATCACATGCAGCGAGTCACAGTGAAGGACAGCAGACCTCCCAAACAAAAAGCTTTTTTTTCCCTCTTCCGTGAAAAATTGCATGACATGCTCCAAACGTTGGACACCAGGAGAACACAGCAGCCAGTCATCATGCAAAAACTGTTTCTGACGCCATTGTTTCTTTACGTTTGTGTTCCCGACGATATCAATGATGTTGCAAGAATTTTGGATTTCTGCATAAAACCTGCTAAAGCTTTGTTGATTCATCTGATTTCATGTGACAAACAATTTAATTTGGATGTTTTTTTTTGCATGATTACAGATTTCTCGAGGTCTTGCTGCCTGCACAGTGTGTGGTATGTTTGTGTGTGTGTGTGTGTGTTTGTGTGTGTGTGTGCGTCAGCCTGTCTTTGTCTGTCTGTCTTTCAGTCTGTATCTGTTTTTCCTCTCTTGTGTTTGTAACGGTGACACACACCTACTCAGGGTGTGTTAATGTGTGTGTTCCAGTCTGTCTGTTCTTGCTCATTTCATTTTTTTTCTACTGTACGTATGTGTGTGTGTGTGTGTGTGTGTGTGTGTTTGTTTGTCAGTGTGTGTGTGGAGGCTGGAGAGCAGGTTATTAGTGCTGAAATCCCTCTTGCTTTCGATTGTGTCTGTCTGAGCGTGAGTCATCCCGCGGCTCTATACGTGGCTAATCGCGGCGGCATTAAGCGTGATTAGCCCTCATTGTTTCTCAGGTTGGGTAACAGACAGCGGTTTTGATAGGGAAAGGAGAGGCAGTGAGCCAGACAGTCATTGAGGTCAGAATAATGCAAATTATTACATTGTCTGACTCGTCTCTTCATGTCTCAAGACTCATTTCGGTGCCAAATTGACCGATGGTCGTCATTTTCCACAGCAGGTGAAAAAACGATCCCTAGCCGTGAAGAAGAAGAATCTATTCTACCTGTTTTTGATTGTTTTCTGGTAAAAGTGTAACATTCATCTTCCTGTGGTCATTTCTTTTCAATAGAAATAACTTAAGATATCAGTCAAGAGGCGTTATTTTGTGCTGATTTAGGGGAAAGTCTTAAAGAGAAAGCAATGTCTGTCAAACAAATCTGACGAACTCAGCCTTTAGAAACGTTGGCTTACTCTGTCCAAAGGTTTGAAACTCAAGTCAAATAGTTTCTGTCAGGCTGGGCGCTGATCCCACCGACACGCCTGCGTTTGATTCCGTGAAATGGTTTGTCAGTTTGTCAGACGTTCTGTAGAAGCTGACTGCAAACAAACAAATGTCATGATGTCATAACAGTATTATGTGTGAAACTTCTATCTTGAACTAAACACGGTTTGAAACGCTGTGATCCTGCTCCTCACTGAAGTTACATAGCGAAGACGCGAGTGATAGACGGGCGGAGGGTCTGAGACGGAGACAATTCCTGTGGCTCAATTCAGGGTCTGCATCCTCTGGAGGAGTGTTTCAAGGCCAATTACGTCACAACGCCGCCCAAATCTGAAGGCTCCTCCAGATGCTCCGTCTTCTCCCTGTTTTTGGAGGATGCACCGCTACGATCCTTCGTGGCCTCACATATCCCAAGATTCTTTGCGCGCCCGACAAAGAAGAAGGAAAGAGAGAAAATGGCGACATCGCGTGGCGTAGATCGTCACTTTCGCGACGTAAGGGTAAAACATCTGGTGACGCAACCAGGAAGCGCTCCAAAAGCTAGACGCGACACTGAAGCAGCGGCATAATTTTGAGGCTGTTATTTTAAGGTAAAAGTTGCATGACGTCGTTTTAAGGTTTTGCCTGCTTGGTTAAAAATAAAGAGCATTAAGCGTCACGGTGAACTTAAAATAGAGAAGGAAAGTCAAGGTGATACAATCGTGGGACGTCCCGCTGTTATTCTGATTTACATCAGACTTAATTTCAGTTTGAGATGATGGATTAGATTTTAACACACGATACGTCTGAGAGGATCCCAGACATTCATAAAATAACAGAAACCTCTTGGAGTTGTGCAGGGGTGCATCAGCAGCTCGGGGGTTTGTTTGTGTTTTCGGATCGGATGCTGTTTTTCGCGTCTCGTGGCAACGGCGGGGGTTTGATTGGGTCGATGACGCAGCTGGAATCTACCTGAAGTGAACCGGTGAGGAAAACCCACAGCGTCGTTTTGGGCTTCCCGAGGATTAACTGGGCCTTCCACACCCTTCACAGAGCAGGGATCACCCTCGACATCGCTCAGGATTGTGCGGGGGAGTGCGTCTGGGTCTGGTCTGTCTGTTTTAAACCGTCTGTCGGCTGTGGTTGATAAAAAAATAATGAATTTGGGATTGTTTCTGTTGTACCACACAGCTAGTTGTTTGTTGTTTCATCCCTGTCTGACGTCTTGTGCCAAAAGACTTGAGTGGATTTTAACAAAACTGTTAGACTACATCAGTGTTCGTACAAGGTGAATAATTGGAACATGACGACACCTGAACCCTCAGGAAAAATGTATGTTTTCGTCCGTCCTTTCCTCCTCCTCCTCCTCCATTCTTGCTTTCTTTCCTAATGTCGTACTTCCTTTCCTCTTTCCTCCCTCTCTCGTTTCTTTCAACCCCCACTTCCCTCTCTCTTTCTCTCGTCTGTCTGTGTTGTGTCTTCCTGGTTTTCGTCCTTTCATCCGTCAGGAGGACGAGGAGGAGGACGAAGGCCCGTTTGAAGTTGGCGTCCGTCCCAAAAAGTCAGTGGGCACACCTGGAGGCCAAATTGGTGGTGTTGTCCTCCGGTGACACAAACACACACACACTCTGAAACTCGCGCACACACACACACACACACACACACACACACTTCCATCCTCACATCAAAGCGTCATGACTACAGGGCTCGGAAAGACTAAATACCGTTTACCTTCAACTCCACTGACTGATCGACTTCCTCTTCACACGCACACACACACACACACACACAGACACACACACACACAGACAAATCACAAATAAAAACTGAATGACCCCCTTCCAGCGGTCTCCTGTGTGTGTGTGTGCACTTGTCTCCGTGTCATCTTAAACTATATTCACAGCGAGGTGTCCAGTTCCTCTGGTGGAGGTCAGAAGTCACAGTGTGGGTGTTGTGCACATCTACACCACGACTCCCCCGACAGCGCTCAGCTTACCTGTGCTGCGTGTGTGTGTGTGTGTGTGTGAGCCTCCTCCTCTCAAACACCTTGTCCTGCTTTTTTTGCTTATTATTGATCAAATTAAATTGTCGAACGCAACTCAGTTGTAATGTAAAAATCATTTTTCTTTTCAACATTTTTTACATTTCCAGGTGGGTCAATGTTATAACGAAGCCCACCAGACCTTTATTTTGAAATGATTGTTGTTGTGTTTTTTCTCCTTTTGCTCATCACAGACGATGCTAATTATAATATCACTGCTGTGTAACACAATAAGTCGACTCTCTCTGTATTACATCTTGTTGCACTGTCGTCGTTTTAGCTAACTTCCTGTCGGATCAGTTCTCTGTCTGATGGGATAAGAACAATTATTTTCTCTTTTACTGCATGAGCTGTTGGATGAAAGACTGACGCTCTATAACATTGATTACTGTTGGAAAATAGAGCTTTTTAACAACAATTTTAATAACCATTATTATATCACCTACAGCAGCTTTAAGTGTGTTTATTGTAGCGCTGTAAAACTGATACAGACTCTTTCCTTTCCTTGATGTTTTAGCTAGCTTAAACTTCATATCTGTGAACACAGCTGGACAGACATACTGAACTTTATTGTCCAAATTGTTACGAGGGCACTGAAAGAGTAACGGGCATCTTTCTCTCTTTCTCATTATGTTCTTCTTGTAGATTTGAACAGATATATTAATAATCAGCACATAATGTTGTCCGACATGCATAATATGAGTGTTTCTTGCAGATGCGATGACGACAGTTATTGTTGCTGCTCCACACGAACAATCATCCGTCTGTGAATCTTCTCTGTGTTTGTGTTTATGTCTGCTGTCGCACACTGAAGTCCTGCAGCAGAGATCAGTTTCAGTTCATCCTGCATCTACTGTGTCACCGCTCTTTGTATCACACGCCACAAATGTGTCAGTGGGTCAGTCAGCCGGGTCACATGACACGGACCCTCTGAACCTGCACAATGATTCCGATTACAAAGAATCAGACATAATAATAAATCAAATCAAATAAAAATAACTGAACATGATGTCACGGCGAGGAAAGGAAGCAGTTGTCGGTGAGTCAGCCGGCCGCGGTCGTCGTTGGGCTCTCACAGGGTTTCACCACAGCATCACAAGTTCAAATCCACCTCGTGACCTCTGTCACATGTCACCCCTCGCTCTGCTTCCCATCATCCACCTCTCCATCACCATATAAAGAATTATGTGTGAGGAGATTTTCTAGTAAGTGCAATCGAAACAAAACCTTTCACATTGTGCTTTGCGTAAAAAAAAAAACTATGAAAATGTTCAGTTTGCATCATATCTTAATGCTCAAGTTCAGACATACAGTAGCTTATTTTATTTATTGATATCCTTTTTTTTATTGTTGCAAATAATAATAATAAACATAATAAACATTCTGCCTCTTTAGAGCTCTATTATAGTCTATAAAAATATGAAACATATTAATAATCCACTGCCTGACGTGTTCCTCTGTTACCATCACTGGGTTGCAGTTGCAAAAACAGTAATCAGATTACTGTTATTTACCGCAAGCAGGCTGCGTTACTTAGTCATGATTTTGTTTTGTGAGACTGTATCGCATCTGACACGTGTAGTGATCAACAAGAGACAACATGAAGCGCGGGAGAGAGAGCAGGACCATGCAGCGTTTAATGCTCGGAAGTACCGACATTACTTTCAGTTTGACTCGATAAAAGGTGACAAAAACATCAGTGTCCGCTCCACACTCTTCGTGGGAAGAAAACTCTTATCTACAGCGAAAAATTCCACCTCAAATCTGACCACGCACCTAGCAAGGTGACACAGGAACGTGAAACTCACTTAAAAAAACCCCGGATCCCCCCACTTGACATGACCGCTGCGGCTACCACATCCGATTCCACCGGGCGAACCTCCGAGGATCCCTCTCCTGCTAAACAGGTGAAAATAGACTTAAGATTATTGTCGAGGACATGTTGCCCATTTCCACTGTAGACTCTGAATTGTTCCAAACGCATCGTAGAAAAAATACCGACCAAAAGCGGCGTCAAGCTGCCGCAGAGAAAGTCATTTGCAGGACACCTTGAGAGATTAATCAACATAAAGGATGCTGATTCGAAGGCTGCGCTCGGAGATAAAGGGTAATATAGTGTGTTCAGGTCGTGCGTCATGTTTTAGAAAAGTAACTTAGTAAAGTAACTAATTACTTTTGAAAATAAGTAATCAGTAAAGTAACTGGATTACTTTCTTGGAGAAGTTATCAGTAATCAGTAACTAATTACTAGTTCCAAGTAACTTGACCAGTTAGCCAGTAAAGGCAGTGAG
The DNA here is from genome assembly GCF_900880675.1 of Sparus aurata. Classification (NCBI taxonomy): domain Eukaryota; kingdom Metazoa; phylum Chordata; class Actinopteri; order Spariformes; family Sparidae; genus Sparus; species Sparus aurata. The sequence continues at coordinate 35,088,612 of NC_044203.1, read as the reverse complement.
TTTGTAATAATTCATGTTAAAGTTATGTCTCTTGGCTTTTATTTACAGCTGATTTTGTTGTTGTTTTGTTGTTCTCAGCTGGCAAAAGCTGCGTAAAAAAGTGAAGTGAAAACGCTGCAGACCACCAATCAGAGAGAGAATCATCAGTTACGCAACACGGAGCAGCCGGTTGTCGCGTCATCTGCACATCTTCTTCTTTTTCTTGTTATCAGCTTTTTCTCATGCGGTCGTTCTCTGAAACAAGCCACATACTGAGAAGAAACGCCGTCCGGTAATTCAGTGTTTTCCGCTGCTCCGTGACGTGTCGCTGTCAGAATCTCTCCCACGCTGAGGAGGTACTATCTGCTGTTGAGTCCATCCAAGCAGAGCCATTCAGTGCATTTAACATCCTGACGTCGGCTTATTAGCTCAATTTTGCATTATTTTGTTCAGTGTTTCTCTGCAGTCGCCCCTGCAGCTGCACACGTCCCGTGTTGGGAATCACTAGAGCACCAAATCTCTATGAATCCACATCTGAAAATAATCCCACACAAATGTTTATTTACTCCTGTCCAGATGTTTTTCCAAGAGATAAAACTTTTATATCTGTAGCTGGTGTTTGAAGCTTTGGGGGATGAGGAGCCAACAGGGAAGCAAAGGTGGAAAAAAAAAAGCACGTTGATGAGTGAAGCGATCAGCTCAACACACTGATGCAGACCTCCAACATGGCCGCCAGAGGGGACGTTACGTCACATGAAAGGAGAAGAATAAAGTGGCAACCTCGTATTTTTGTTTTGTTTTCTGCTTCAAGTGAGTCACATGTTGAGGTTTTGTTTCAAGTGTCGGAGTGTGAATTCCCTCCAGTGTCATGAGACAAAATCTCTCTGACCTTACACGGGATGTTTGTGTCTGTCAGGTGTTTTCACTCACACACACACACACACACACACACACACACACACACACACACTGAGAGCAGACACTGTAGGAAATGCTTGGCTCAATGCTTTTTATTTTGAAAACATGTTGACATCCCCCCTCAGCCAATCAGAGTGCAGGTCTGTCACACAAAGGCAAGCTGTTGCGTGCTGTAGACACACACACACACACTCACACACACTCTCACACACACACACACACACACACACACACACACACAGGCACATAATGTACAGACATAAAGAATATACACATACACACCTAGCTGACCCAGACAGAAATGCTTCCAGCCAACCCGACAATTAACACTTACACACATTCAACGCTCTCTCTCTTTTACACACACACACACACACACACACACACACACACACACATTTAAATCATTAGTGAGCATCAAGGTCGTTCCCAGAAATCAGACCCATCAGGCGGAGATGACAGGTGAAGTCCTCGGGACTCACAACACACATGAACCTGCGACAGACTCAGATACAGCATAATTCATCTTAAACACACCTGCATCTACACTTCGCCCTCGCATGACTTTCTCAAGCTGCTAATTATCACAGTTAATCGCTCTGTTTTCCTTTTTCTTTTCTTTCATTCAGCAGCGCAGTAATGTTCCTCTTGGAAAGGAAAGATGAGTAATAATTACAGTAACATCAGCTGCGGAGATGTTTTCATCTCTCTCATGAAGAGATCAAAACACAGCATCGCAGAAGCTCCGCCCTCTTCCTGTGTAAACCCACACACTGCTGGTGACACACGGCGGGACGGGTGAAAATAAGACGCTGGCCTATTTTTTCCAGACGTTCCAGATATGCAACCCATTTTTCAAGTGCAGTCCCTCATTCGGCTTGAAAGTGCAACATGGACGTCTTGAATTTGGACCTGATGAAGGTCTTTACAAAGAACTCTACTCTAAATCAGAAGAAGAAGCAATACACACAATAACACTTTAACAAGAACACACAAACACAAACAAGCGGATGAAAGTCTTTTCTTGTCTTTACAGGCGCTCAGTCATCGACCTGTCACTTCACCTGTGTCTTCACAGGAAGAGCACATTGTTCAGGATCCAGGCCACCCAAAGCTCTGCGCATCTCACCAGCCTCATTAAAAGCACTTTAATATTATTACGACTTATTATCTCTCCTGCACAACGATTATTAGCTCAGTTAAATGATCCATGAAGGAGCCGGTTTAAAACAATTTCAGGAGATTATTCTCATGTCAGGGCGAAAGAGGTAAAACGAAATCCTCACACAACCACAGAAATACTTAGACGAGCACTCCCTGTGTGTGTGTGTGTGTGTGTGTGTGTGTGTCCACCCACTATAAGGGACAATCCGACTCTACCTGTATTACAGGGAGCGTTGTGTGTCTCTGTCATAACAACCAGTCATTTAACGATGTTATGTAAGTGTCTGGTCTCATCTCAGATTGTCTGACTGTTCTATTGTTCCTCTTCTGTCCTGTTGCTAAGATTTATAATCAATTTCTGATTCGTATCAGTTCTGATTCAAGAATTCTTGGCAGAGGTCTCACTGGAAGCCTTAAATAAATGTGTACCTGGTTGTTTTCCCCTCCTGTTAGCTGCAGGTGGTCAGAAATAAGACCCGACATCGCTGCTGTCGATCGTATATAAACAGCGTCACATCGCACTGATGAATGATTCGTTTCTCGGTCTCGGGATATTAATTACCGCTGAGCCTCGGGAGCCCAGACACACCAAACCAACGCCAAAGAAACTTGCGGTGATGAATGACAACTGTTGTGCCGCCTCATGTCACCTGCATCCTGACAACTCTCGCTAATAACTCTCCTCTAATGAAGATTACGTCTGATATAAAGTTGCAGACGGCACTGACGAAGAGGAAGAGGTGAAAAATGAAGGAAACTGCATTATACAAACATGTATTTATAAGTATAGATATAAAAAACTGTTGTGTATATATTCATTTTATTTAAAAAAACAAACAAGCACAACATTAGTGTCGATGTGTTGGAGAAAGTATTTCAGTGGTTTCACCTCAACATGAAGAAAAAGCATCTGTTATTGTTTTCTTTGTAAATATCTCAATCTTAATTAGTAAAGACAAATATTAAAAAGAAATATAAGCGATACAATTGAGTATAAATACAGAAATATGAATGTAGATTCTAAAATATTAAAAATACAGCCTGCCTGGTGTTTTCTACTCATGTAATCCGTCCCAACACGATGCAGAACACGACCGATTCTGCAGCTCAGTCGGCTGAAAAGCTGCTGTAGTTATGAACGACACCGGGCGGCTCCGGTGTGTTCGGGCCCTCACAGCTATAACAGCTACAAACAGTCAAAGACAAACGTACTGAAACCTTTCAGGAAGCGGCCTGAACCCTGCGCAGTCGTACACTGAGCTGATAGTTGGTTTAATTGAGCAAATACATCCTTAAAGGGATATTCCGGTGTAAGTTTAATCCATGGTCTAACACACCGTGAAACTGTGTTAGACTCCCTCTCGAGAGATCAAGTTAGCAGACCGCTAATTTACGGAGTTTTATCAACCTCAGAAACGACCGCACGACAACAATACACTGCAGTAAATGGATCCAAATATAAACCGCCACCAAAAAGCCACAAATAATGCTCAGAACAGCACCAAACTTCAGCAACAGTACAAATAGGGTCTCAGCACATAGTCCGGGGCATCTAACCTCCGCTAGCTTAGCTGGATTTCTACTGAAAAGCTGACTAAATTTACCACTCTTCTGCAGCAGCTTCCTGTTGACGGGAAGTCCAGACGAGTCGATTACCGAGTGCAGTAGAGTTCCGCGGCTCATGGATGAAAATGTATGATTATGACTCCATGGAAAAGCAATCAAAGTTCATATGTGTCTTACCTGCCAGTTTATAACAGTTATTATCGAGAGCGGACAGGGAAAAGAACGGAATTGAGCATTTCTAACCACACTCGGTAATCGTCGCGTCGGGACTTCCCCGACCCAGAAGCTGATGGAGGAGAGTTGAAATCTGTTTTTAGCTTCACAATAGAAATCCAGCTAAGCTAGCGGAGGTTAGATGCCCCGGACTATGTGCTGAGACCCTATTTGTACTGTTGCTGAAGTTTGGTGCTGTTCTGAGCATTATTTGTGGCTTTTTGGTGGCGGTTTATATTTGGATCCATTTACTGCAGTGTATTGTTGTCGTGCGGTCGTTTCTGAGGTTGATAAAACTCCGTAAATTAGCGGTCTGCTAACTTGATCTCTGGAGAGGGAGTCTAACACAGTTTCACGGTGATTTAGACCATGGATTAAACTTACACCGGAATATCCCTTTAAGAATGAGACAATGACCAAAGTTGACCTGTGATCGCAGCAAAAGAAGCTTCCAGTCTTTGTATTCAACGGTTATTATGTTTTGGTTGCAGGAGTCACTCAGCATTGGGACCATTCAGTTTTTGTCCACACTGATAAAATGAACCCTATTTTGCGTGATGTTTTTGTGATTGTGTGTTTCTTATCTCATCTGTTACATGTGTGTGTGAGTCCAGCAGTGAGTTATGTCCGTCACTGCTGGGTTGACTGTCAGCATGTGTCCTTGGTGCAGATGAGTTGTGTGAAAAGGGGGGATTTCAGCCCAATCCTGCACATGACTGGCAACCTTTAAATCACTCAGCACTTTGAGCCCCCCGGGGGGTCACGGCAAGACCAGGACTGCCAGATTAGATGAAGCCCTCACTCTCTCCATCCATCTCTCTTTATCAGTGTCTGATTACACAGAGGGGAGGGAGGGAGGGATGGAAGGAGGGAGGGGAGATGAACAGAAAAAATAGAGAAGGAAAAGAAAATTAAAAAGAAAAGAGAGAGCGATGAGTGTGAGAGAGAATGAAGAGAGCAGGAGGGGATTAATGAAAATGAAAAAAGAAGGGGATGAGGGGAGGAAACTGGCAACGAGGAAGAAAAAAAAGGGAGGTTGGTGGAGAGAAAAGGTGAGAGGAGGAGGGAGGAGGGAATAAATAAGGAAGAGGGATGGTGAAAATATGACGGAGGGGTGAAGGGGAAGAGGCAAATGAAAAAGGAAAAGGATGGCGTGAAGGAGGAAGAGGAGGTGTGGAGAAATATTGGAAGACTGATTACAGAGAAGGAACACACACACACACACACACACACACACACACACACACACACCTTATTCAGTGATGATTTTCCTTCTTTCACGTTTATTTTAAAGACTTTTACTCACATTCGCGGTTGTTTTCAGAAGCTGCATGATTTGTTCATCATTGAAACAGACAGTGATTGAGGCTTCAAGCTAATGCTAACATCAACATGCTGCTGTTTAGGTTTATTAGTTGTATGAACCTAAGTAGCACATTAGCATTTGCTTAGAGGCACAAATGAACGGCTGAAAACTGAATCGGTCGATCGCTGTTGACTTCCAGGACGACAGATATCACAGCGTCCGAGTGAGCATGTACGACCAGGTTACGGATAGTCAGGTCGGCTAGTTTTATGCACCGATCCACTTTGTTAAGTTTAGGAGAACAATGGGCCTCATTCACCAATATCTTCTTAAGAATCTACTTAGATTCTTTCTTAAGTTGTTCTTAAGAGGTTCCTTAAGAAAACCCTACATCCTACTTGTTCGTAAGCCTCAGAATTGTTCGCAGCTGTGTTCTTACATTGATGAAAGCCGCAGGAGCAATATATATGCCATTGTTTTGCGGGCCTTGGATAGAGAAATGCCACGTATAAATAGGGTGGGGGGGTTACTAATTGATGGCATGTTTCCAATTTACTTGATTTATCTTAAGTCATTGGCACATTTAATTTATTTTAGAATTAAAATTATTTGTAAATGACCAAAAATATGAAATACATGAATAAATGAATAAATATGACAGAATTATCACTGTAATATTGCATTTTATTGAACTACACAAGAGAAGAAAACACAACCATGCCAACATTTCGGCACTGAAATGTGCGTAAGAGTACTCCTGAGTGTTCGTAGGATTTGTTCTTGCCTAAGAAAAAAATCCTAGATAAGAAAAAATTCATGAATGCCACAATCTTCGTAAAATCTTCGTAAGTGGGACTTAAGAACAAATTTGTTCGTAAGAACGGTTCATGAATGAGGCCCATTGAAGGTTAGGTTTCAATAACTGCATTACTTACGTTACTTAAAAAAAGGCTTATTTTACCATCCCCCCTCACCTCCTTCCTGTGATTATTACTACGACTGCTAAAGGTTGCTGCCTAACAATGAACACAAATATGGGTTTAATGAGCTGCCTTCTGATTTGACCTATATATTTTTCTGAAGAGGACAGTCTGTCAGAATGACATATTTACTTTGGTAACTCTGGTTTTTAATATTTAAATTCATGTCTATGGGTTTCTGTGTTTTCTGGGATGTTGTCGCAGCTAAAGAAACAAAAATTTCACTCGCTATTTTCTTTCAGGCTTGTTCTCAGAGTTGCTGTGTTTGACTTCCAGATGGAGACAAAATAAAAATAAAGATTCCTTTACTTTCTGTTTCATCTGATGAACAGTGTGTTTTTCCTGACTTCCCGCCTGTTTACATCGTCACTGTGTGCGTCGGTGTGATAGCAGCACCTGGGCCGGCAGGTGTGGCTGTCAGGGAAAGCCCTGTTGATGCAAGTAGCCCGTGGCTCTCAATATCAGCTGTCAGACCGACTGACTCAGCCGATGCATGTCTGGCTATTAATGACTCACACACACACACACACACACACACAGAGGGATGTACAGTACACACAGCTTCACCCACACATGGGGAAATTATTTGCTAATTGCTGAATGCTGAAGGAAACCAACACACACACACACACACACACACAGAGATCGAGGGCATTCCCATGTGTGGGTGACTCAGCGTCTGTGCACGGCAGACTCAGACTGAGGAATGTAAACAGCAGCGGTTGCTGGTTCTAATCCCTGCAAAATGTTGGAGAACATGGCGTGGCTCTGCGGCTTTCACCCTGCGTGCTCAGGACTGATACCAGCTGCTGTTTACCGTTTACATGTTATTTGTTCAAGGACGCCTTTTTTTTTTACGTCTTGCGCCTTCGAACACCACCCTACTGTACATTCTTCTGTCTGCGAGGTCACAGCTGACGGATTAAAACCCGACCGACAAACAACAAGCACACAGTCGTGTCGTGAAGTGGAACTTTTGATGTTTTACTCTGCATGATTTCCTCACAGTTTCAAGTATTTTTGCGCTTCTGTTCAGCTTCATTTTGGAGCGTTTCTTTCACTCCTCTGCAATTATTCTTGCAGCTTTAAGTTTAGAAATGTACTAAAGGTTTTACATACAAAACATCAAGATCCTGGCAACAAAAAAAAACAGGAATTACTCAACAGAGTCGCCGACTCTTGGTGACTGAACCGACGTGACATTTGCAGGTGTGTTTACATGCTGTTTAATGTGCTGCAGCTGAGCCACTCATTAGCTACGTAGCATGCAAACTGACTGTTAGCAGCCCACTTTTCCCTTGAGACTGTTTGTTTGGTTACTCAATGAGAAAGCTTAAAACGCAGGACAAGATGTGTGTTTGTGTTTTTTAGCTTAGATAAGAAGGAGCCTCGAGCAGGGAAGCTAATGTGTGCTGCTGCTCAGAGTCTGTTAGAAGAAGGGAGGAAATCCAGAAACGAAACATGTTCACCAGTAATAAACCATTTTTATAACCCACACACACTCTAGACATTTTCTGACAGACACTGTTTACCTGTGTCATTTACTACAGGTGTACAAGAATGGCTGGTATGAGAGGAACCTGCACAACGTGACCTGCTGACTGTCTGTGAACCAGTTTTCAAATTAATAGTTTGGTTGCAAATTAAGCGTACAGGTGATTTCTGGTGCAGTAAACGCAGCACGACGTTCGTGTAGCCTTGAATAAAATGATTACAGGGTTACCAAACTTTTTCTCTTGGATATGTTCGACCGCGAGACAAATGTGAACACACATTGTGTTGTATTGTTAAGATGCAAAGAAGAATCCCGACTGACTTCCTTAATATGATTAGATTATATGAAGAGTTATTTACATTATATATTTTACTTTGTGTTCTGCTGGAGGTCCATATTAACTTCATAGCGGGCTCGACTTTGGGTCACAGAACTGATCGTCAACTGAAGGATGCTTCATTTAATTAATGAGAAGATGAGAACTGTTTTTAATGAGTAAATATCAACAGAAAACAAAGGTGGACGATGACACGACAGAAAACATTAACATCTAAATGAAACTGTGTTTGTTTGAAGAGGACTAAAACATTTTGAATGTTTGAAATAATTGAAACTTTCTTTTGCAATAGTCCGTTAAAATAAAAAAAAATGTGTCTGCAAATGGAAAATATTCAACAGGACGTCAATACAAACGTTAGAACATAGTTGTCAGATGTCTTGTCTAATTGTTGGATTACCTGGATTACAGGTGTGTAGTGACACGGAAGAAAACAATGACTCTCCCTCGACTGCTGTCTGATCCTCCTCCTCTTCTTTATTCCATTCTTTAGGTAATAAAAGTTAAAAGTCTCTTGTTTTGCATCGTCCTTTCTGTGTTTTCTGTTGCTGTTTCTCTTTTGTCTCGTTTCATCTTTTAAAAATGAGTTATAGATGCTGAGATTTTCTCCCGAGGTCGTGATTTGTTACATCCTGTTTCTCAGTCATAAATATGTTAGGAATAAAAGTCAGTGCCGACAGTGTGAGCGGAGTTCATTAGTTGCTACGACAAATATCAGTAAATCAGCTCATCATTAATGATAAATAGTCACACAATGCTTGATATGAAAAAAGCTCAGTTTCAGTAGAGTTGTAAATACGCAGCAGTGGTAACAGGAGCTGCTGATCATCAGTTATTGGTCATGTTGGGGGAGAGTGTTTGAGTCAGATTGATATTATATAAATTCCTGAGTGTTTGTGTGTGTTCCCACTCATTCATCCCTTCTCCCCCCAGTCCCTGCTGCTGCTGCCGCTGCTGCAGGTGCTTCATTCAGCTCGCTCCTTCATTCATAAATACAGGCCACGGGGGGGAAAAACAAAAGGAAGGATGTCGCACTTCAGCGGACTGAAGAATGGACGCATTGTTCTCACACTTTTCATTTTTAAAGTGGACTCGGGGCTTCGAGCTGACAATGTTGGGAAGCGATCGCCGGCTTCATTTCCACAGAGCGCAGCGTTTCTGTTTTGGAAAGACACAGAATCCTGACCCACATGGAGTCCCATCAGTCAGCAGCTGGAAACATGTGGCACGGAGCGCTGAGAGGCTGCACGTTTACTGAGCCGTCATTGTTGCCTCGCTGATCAACGGCCTCCAACCTCGGGCTCGGTATTGGTTTGAGTTATTACTGCCATACACTGTTACTGCACTGCAACACCACAGTAATCACAGTGTTGAGATGTACGACACTGACCGTTTGTCCACGAGTAACCAACGGATAAACACCTGCGACAACAAGCAGCAGCTGTGTTCAGTCGGCTCACGCAGAATGATTTTCAGCAGTTTTGCTTGTTGCCTCCGTGGACACGACTTCACTTGAGTTAATGAAGCCACAACAGGATTTTGTAAATCATCCGCGTGTCCTCTCACGCTGCTGGTAAACATTGCTTCACGACGCTTAAAGCAATCTAATGGCACCGTTGCTTCAGAAAATCAAGTTCAGACGTGGCTCTTTATCTTTTAATCCAATTTCGTATTTTGTCACCAGCATAATCGCATCAGCTGGACAACACCCTGCAGCTGCACAGGTCAAAGTCACGGGATGCAACAACCTCCACCGCAGAGGCTGTTTCCACTCGTGTCCGTTTGTTTGTCAGCAGGAATTCACAAAAACTACAGAACAGATTTCCATGAAAGCTGGAGGGAAGATGTGTCGCGGCCCAGAAGAGACCCCATGAAGTTCTGGTTGGGATCTGGATGAAGGAACATCGTCCCCCATGGTGAAACTTACACTGTCAGACTTTGTTAGAAATACAACTCTAATGAAAATAATAGCTGTGGCCGCTAAAGCTAACGACGTCTTACAGCAGACTGTTATGTAACCTGACAGTCTCAGCAGACGGCGTTGTGTCCTTGAAAGCGTTCAAAGTGTTCATAATGTACAGAGATCCACGTGAAAGGCCGATGGATGTGTGTGTTGTAATATTATGTGGCCACACAGAGGCACAACATGGCTGACTCACCGACCAAACAGGTAGTGTGACAGTTAGCTAACATCACCAGGACGGAGATGTATTTTTGCCCTTCCATTCTTCAGGAATGACTCACCGGTGTCCCAATCAGAGCCCAGGTGAGTGTTGGTCTCCCTTTCTCCACGCCCTGTGACACTCATCATCACACCGGCCGGGCCTGTAACCCCGGCCTGAGTCACCTCGCCCTGCACCGACCGCAGCAGCGGCGGCCCCCCCACTCGGCTCAGCGGCCCTGACCCACAGGACTGCAGGTCCAGCCACAGGCATGCTATCTTAAGCTATGCTAAGCTAACTAGTCTCGAGGATTACCCGGTGATGCAACTGTGGTTTGGAGAGGGTATTAGGGTATCTCGTCCGTGTTTACACCCCCTTTCTTTTTGATCCAGCAGGATTGTTTCTAATGGTTTCAACTCGCTGACTCGAGTGCGGTCGGGCTGCACGGACAGCAGCGTCGCTGGATTGTTATTGGTGGCATGATTTCTGTTTAAGGGCCTGGTGAGCTGTCTCGCACACAAATACACACACTGACTAACACTCACCAACACACAAACAGAAGCCTGATTCATAGAGTATATCAACCAGCAATCCTATGGATGCACCACACATCTGGAGTCACATTTGGAAGATATTTGTTATTCATCGTGTTTTCACTAAAACCATGGCAACCGATGACCGTCCCACTCATCTGAGGATGGAGGGAAACTTTCTAATGCCCGAATTCTGGAATAAATTGTATCCTCTACTTTACAAGAGAATAGAAAACTGATAAAAGCTGATGACTGAATGATGATGAGGCAAAGTTAATCTCTAGTTTCTGTTCTTATCTCACAGACTCTTGTCAGCAGATGACGTCTGTGGATGCTGTGAATGATTTTGTTTCACATTTAGCTCGAGTGACGGTCCGAAACATTTGCATATGGGGTTGAAAGCCCCACAAAAAGCGAGTAAGCAGACATTTGACTTAATCTAATTTTTCTTAAGGTCAACAACATGATGCTGCACTTCAAGATAAAGATAACAAACGTATACATTCATGAGGATAAGGGGGAAAAGGGTAAAGGTAAAGTAAATTCTCAAGTGTCAGATGATGATGAGTACTCTGAGTACTTCTACTTTAAGAACACAGTAACCTGATTACTCCTGTATAATATATTGAGGTAATGCCAAATGCAGGACTTGCAGGAAGTACATGAACATATTCACACAACTCACATCACACACACATTCAAGCCATAAAGAACTATAATCTGATAGATAATGAGAGTTGTGATGCTGCACATTAAAAACACTTTGGCTTACTTTATAAAGGTCAAGATAACAGTTCTGCAGTGATGTGCACAATTGTGGCCCAATTGTTGAAAAACATGCGCTACAGTGCCCTCCTGGGAGCCAAAACGTGCGCTAAAGTGCCCTCTTGAGAGCCAAAAAAGCATGCTAAAGTGCCCTATTGGTTGGCAAAACACACTAAACTGCCCCCTTGGCTGGTCAAAACACGATAAACTGCCCTCTTGGCTGGTTAAAACACACTAAACTGCCCCCTTGGCTGGTCAAAACACGATAAACTGCCCTCTTGGGAGCCAAAACACGCGCTAAAGTGCCCTTCTTTTCGCCCCTGCCCTTCAAAAAGTCTGTGCACGCCACTGCAGTTCTGTGTGTTGTAATGCACACAAATATGTGTACATAGTGTGGATAGATTATGTTTGTACTATATATATATATATATATATTATATGAAGCGTGCATCATTTATATTGACAATTTATCAACAAATGATGTGCACCGAACATGAGGTGTATCAAACAAGGACACAAAGGGATGCACGGTAGACTGGTAACACATAAAAACACACACACACACACACGCACACACACACACACACACACACACACACACACACACACACACACACAGATAGCTCAGATCTATGGTAATGACAGAGCAGTGGGTCGGCAGGATCTCTTCTGTCCAACCGTCCTCCTTCATCCACAGCTTTGACTCAGACCCACCACGTGTGTGTGTCTGCGTGTGTGTGTGTGTGACCAGTTTAGGTTTTTCTTTTTTTAATGACATTTTTAGAAAGTGATGACATCTTGTCCAGCAGCCCTCGCTGCTTCAAAGAGCCGTTTGAGGGTTAAGTCTTGGTTACAGGGAGAAGGTTTAGGTTAAGGGTTGATGGTTAAGGGAACGCATTTTGTCTGTGAGGGTCCCCACAACTATACAAGTATAAAAATGTGTTTCTCTGTGTGTGTCTGTGTGTGTGTGTGTGTGTGTGTGTGGTATGATGTCCCTTTCTACTCTTCTGCTTTGAAGTTTTCAGCAAAATCATCCCACTTCTCTGCTGCACCAACACACACCAACACAAACACACGCGCACAGATGTTGCGAACGCACTCATTCATCAGGCCGATCAAAAGACGCGCACACACTCGCACATGTGAGCCGACACACGCACAAAACACATCCATCATGCAGCAAGAAAGTGCACACGGAGATACACAACAGAAAGTGTGTATGTGTGTGTGTGTGTGTGTGTGTGTGTCTAATAAACAGGCCTATAAATAACATGAGAGGAGGAGACACACTGCGTTTCTGTTGTGGTTTGATGTTTTGTCGCTGGAGGATCCTGCAGACACACAAACATCCCCGTCAGTAATTATCGTCACCACGGACACTGACGACTGATGAGCGCCCTGTCGGCCAATCGCGGGGCGAGGAGGGAGAAGGCTAGACGTGATAACTCCTCCCTCTGATCACGCCATCCTGAACCGTCCCCGAGCCAGCGGCAGAAAAACAGGTGAAAGTCGAGTTAAAACATCGAGCCGTAAAATAAAATGTCAACGAAATCTGTCTGAATATATGAAGTCGTGTCCACTGCAAGTCTGTGTCACTGAAACATGCAGTGTTTTACTTTTACTGTGTCTCTGCAAAACATGAAACACACACTGTCATTCTCATTTTGTCGTCAAACTTAAACACGACACACAAAATGAATACGGCTGAAAAATCATGCAACACATTTGTCAGGGCAGAGTTTAACACAGAGTTGTCTCCATGAAAATAGCGTCAGACTGTAAGAAAGGATGGTCAGCGTGTAGGAAAATAATTTAAAATCAACTATTCTGCATGAGAATGCTGCTGAATGTGCTGCTGTGGATGTGGAGGATGCAGTCTTGAGTCTGACTGACGCCATAATACATGTTTCTCTTCTGAATCAACCACAAAGTTTGTTTATTATTATTTATTCAAGGAGCTAAACCTTATTTCTATTACTTGTAAGTGATCTGATATGCAGAAAAACAAGTTCCATTACTGTTTACGACAATAAATACGACTGTAACAAACAATTGCAACATTTTGACAGTAAGAAAATGCAACTTGCATTTCATTTGCATGTTGCTTGATTCAGGAAATTGTGCACAAAATATTAAGCAGTTCGATTCACAACATCTGTAGTGCTTCATACACATAACCTGATGAAACCACTCAGGTTCCTGAAGGCCACACGGTTCATATGAAATCTGACCTGCCTCAGAATCCAGTCCTGGTCAGGAGAAAGGAGCATGAAGGAGATCCAGCCGATTAAAGTCTGCCAACATAGTTCTGTGTCGGTCCGATCAAGGCGTGAGTAATGGAGGAGAGAGTGACTATGGGATACTGTGACCTGAGGGAGGGAGAGCTCTTTGTGCATGAAGGTAAACAGGAAACACGCACAATAAAAAAAGGATTCATCCCTTCGATTGTCAAGGCTGTGAGAAAAACTGCTCGTCCAGCTTCACTGTGTGTGTGCGAAACACCTGCGTCCATTCTTTCAGTGACCCCTGCACTAAATTCTCTGTTTAACTTAAAAAAAAAACACAAAAACACACATGTGAAGTTTCCACAGTCCACATCTAACAGAGCTGTGATTGGACGGGAGGGGGATGCTTCAAAGCGGATGCTGCTTGTTCACCTCATCTGTAAAACAAACAGTACAGACCAACAAACTGACGAGGCTCAGGTCGACACACTCACGCTCAGCGTACTCACCGCACGTTTCTACTTGTTCTTGAAACGCTCCCCTCGTGGAGGCCTCACCGCAGCGACAGGGTTTGATTTCAGCCTGCGGCCCTTTGCTGCATGTCTTCACCCGGCTTCTCTCTCCCCCCATTTAATGTCACTGTTCACCCAAATAAAGCCCCCCAAAATATATATATGGTGGATAGGAAAGCTAAATCATTTGTTCAATCGATGACGTAATCAACCTGCATCAAAATGAACAATAACATGAATTTATTCCGATTTATTGAACATTTTGCTTCATTATTTGAAAATGTTTTGGTGACAGTTATTGATGCATTCTGGGAAATTCCACAGCACGCTTGTTTTTCATGTCGACAGCACCACGCAGCAGACGACCAAATGTCCTTAAAGATATTCTGGAAGATTTAATAAATCACATCCAACTAAGCGACGGATCGACTTCAGTTTCATTTCTGTGCATCCGTAAAATACATGTGTTTAGCCTAGCATAGCATAAAGACTGGAAGCAGAGGGAAACTGCTAGCCTACAGCCACGAAGAGCGTAAACATCAATCTTTAAACAGCTCCGGTGTTTGATTTACATGTTGAATCGTGTTTGTTTACTATAGAAAGAAGACAGACAGACATTTTTTATTATTTTCATTACATTTGATGACAGGCAACATTTATGAACGTTTAAATATAGACATATGAATGTACATATGTGTGTGTGTGTGTGTGTGTGTGTGTGCTCTGAGAATAGCTCTCAACAGGAAGTCTAAATCTGGCCTGGACCAGGAAGAAAAGTGTGTGAGAGGAACAAACAAATCAGGAAATCCTACACACACACACACACACACACACACACACACACACACATGCGTGCATCCCCTCACTGATACAATGAAGGGTAACTCCTCCACTCACTTTTATTCTCTCTTCATTTAAAGACTCTCGACATTCAACGTATTTAATCTGTTTCATACTTCTAATCTTTTCTTTAAATTTCTCCAGGAAAACACTGAACATGTGCAGAAGTGACTGCGTGATAAACACCTCAGCACAGTGTGTGTCAGGTCTGTGTTGCACTCATCTAGTTTTACTTAATGTTGTGAAACAAAACACCATTAAAAACATTTCCGAGGCAGGTGAGCGGTGTTGGATTAGTTTTTCACGTTTGACTCTGGGGAGTTTCTTTTGGAAGTTTTTCTTATTTCACGGAGCTTCACGTGTGTTCAGACCATGTGTACGCACACCACTGTGGAATATTTGTGCAGGGGGAGAAATATTCAGATGGACTTTGATTTCACTTTGCAGAAATATTTAAGTCTGACTTATGAAATCCTTTGTTTCAGCTGATGTCCAGGTCAAAACAGAAGGAAACCTTATTATGTTGCTCTCAGACCAAGTCAAGGTCAAAGAGTGGCTTGAGATCACTCGGCAGTAAGAATACAAGGAAGATGGTTACGTAGCTGATATTTAATTTAATTATGTCATATGTTGGCCACAGAAAAGGCTTCAGGAACTTATTAGGCCTCATTCACGAAACCTAAATTACCAAATCTGATCGTGAAGTTTTCTGCGACTGTCAAGCATTTGCAGATTTTCTCTCTTTCTTGTCTTGTATTGTTTGAATCGACACAGTTACAGGTGAGTTATGGATCACATTCTTTATGTTGTTTATGTGAAAAACTGAAATTATTCTCCCAAACCGTTAGCATGCACACACGCACAGAGGAGGAAGTAGGATTCGTTTTTTCCCTGAGGAAGTTTGCATCTGTGTGTGTGTGAGACAGGTTCTCAGGCCTGCCGATACTTCCTCCTCCTCCTCCTCCTCCTCTTCTTCTTTTGTCGTTTGTTCCTCCTCCAGCTGGACTCCAGACAGGAAACAGATGCTCTCTCCCCCTCTCTTCCCTCTTTCTCCCCTTTTCTCTTCCTCCTCTCCTTTTTAAATCTCCCTTCCTCCCTTTCTCTCGCTCTCTCTCTACCTCCAGCTCTGCTGCCACCTCCTTCTCTCTTTCACTTATGCTCCCTTCTCCACATCCCTCCCTGTACTTAATGCTGTCTCACACTCTTCCTCCCTCCCTCTCTCTTTCTTAATGTCTTCCTCTTGCTTTTCTTCCTCCCTCTCCAGTCTGTGTATTACATTTATTCCTCCTCTTTCTTCCTCTCTCTCCCTCGTCCGTCTCTCCTTCCTTCCCTCATTTTCCTCTTTGTTGTTACCTTCGTCTGCTTCTAACGTACCTGTTGATTTGACTATTGAGTGTCAAATAAGTGTCTTGATACACTTTGCAACTATATAAAAAAGACGAGAAAATGTCACATGTAACAACAAAAAAAAGGCCGTTCTTAGTTGCAAAATATTAAATGTATCTATGTAATTATAAACAACAAGGATTGAAAATAACAAATACAACAAGATAATTAAAATGACAATAAATAGATCGGGGAGCAAATCGATCGATTAAAAAGCTGAAGACTCAGAAGAAGTTGTGAAAGATCTTAAAGTTAACGGCTGGATGTGAAGTGAAGCTGCTCCACTGTCTGAGACACAACAGTCCTCAAGTCCTGAATCAGTTATTTTTATTTTAATTAATCTTTATTTTCTAAAGAATAGTCCTGTTAAGATAAAAACAAAAACAAAAAAAACATCTCTTTTACGAATGAATCCTGGACAAGACATGACATGGAGTCATAGAAAAGAAACAAGTTACTATTAAGTAAAAGTTTCTGCAAGTTTGTAGCTAATTACAGTCTTAATACTAATAATTATAATAATAATAATAGGCAAGATGACAAGCTAAAAAAACACCTGACATATTGATTTCACCAGAGCTATGAATGCATGTGTGTGTGTGTGTGAGGCAGAGGGAGATGGACAGAATCTGTGTTTTTCTGGCAGTGTGTCGCCACCTAGTGTTCACTCTGATACTGCACTTGTGTCTGCACTCAGATGCTGTTTCCCTTAAAGACCTTTTTACTGAGATGTTTCTTGTCATAGCAAGAAAAGCAGAGGAGTAAAAAAGAACATCAATGAAACGACTGATCCATTAATGTGTCAGTAAGCCGGTCAACATCTGGACTAACTGAGCGCTGTTATCGTTCGTGATATTATTCACACCTGTGCTTGGAAAATGTACATTATCTTCACATGTGAGTAAAGTTGTGTTGCCAAAGCTAAAAAAGAAACTGAAGAAACATAAAGAAAACAATCCTGACCAGTGAACTTTGAAGCTAATGTCTCTTTTGTGTAAGTCTGACTTCACAAACACAGTCAGCTTATTTGTTGTCTGTGTTTATATAGTTTCCTCTGATGTTTTGATATTTGGGACATGTGCAGATGAAATCTGATGTCTGCATGTCGTTGGTTACACATACGTGACCTCGTCTGTCTGTCCGTGCTGACAGCAGCTAGCTGACAGTAGCAGGTTGCACCGACCTTGTATTTTGTTTCTTCCTGTCATGTCATGACCTTCCAGCCTGCAGAGAGCGATCTGAACTAATGAAACCTCAGTGAGACGCTCCGCTCTAAGCTCTCAGATCAAGTGAGTAAGGGAGAAGGTGAAGGAGAAAGCAAATGCAATGGAAAGTAAACCCTGCTGCTGACAAAAAGCAGTATTTAGTTTCAACTCTTGCACTTGCAAATCTGGTTTTAATCAACACTACTTCCCTTGCTGTCTTGTTCCATATTGGCATCACTGAAGTTTGATATCAGAGGTCCACTCTTCTCTGTCTGGTCATGTTTTTATTTTTCTACCATCCCTGCTCAAGTGTTTTTCATTCTCTGGTTGATGGCTTGGTTCCCGGTTGATGGGCTGAGCTCCTCACCAACATGTAGCATTTACTAGTCACTCGTTAGTTACTCTTCCCGTGCCATTACGAAGTGGCACAAGGTGAGTGATTTTCTCCGTCTCTTTACAATTATTATCCTCCCCTCCCCTGCAGGAGCATTCTACCGGGCTCCCACAGGGAGTAAAACCACACGGGCCATCATTGCAGGAGTCGTGCTCTGCCGCTCTCCCATTCCTTTCCGCTCGTTCATGTTGCCTCTCCACGGAGAGAGCGACGCTGGCCTGGGAGCTGCTTCCTCTCTCCATTGTTGGACAGTAATTATGGGTCGCCCCATTCGCCTACCTGCCTGTGCACAACTTATGTATTATCCGACTTGGGTAGGAATCAGCAGTTCACCTTCTCACTGTGTGGACCGGATGCAACCCACAGGACTCTTGCAGCTAAGTCCTGGTTCCCAGACACCATGGGACACACCTCCAGAGGTCCTGTGTCCGTACTTCCACTGGCTTTGCTGCGTTGCATATCATAGCACCGGAAGCCCAGACCCTTCCACAGCAGATACACAGGGCTAGCATGTTCGCCGGATGCAGGAGCACGGCGCATCAATTCAGCCCAAATTAGCACGAGACAGGAAGTCAGACACTAAGTCTAATCCATGGTCTGTTTGTTGTTGTGTAAAATTGCGATCGCACGTGGTTCTGTAACTACCGCAGGTAACTCCACGGTCCCGCCACTCCAGCTGTCCAACTCAAAATGCAGCCGGTGGGTGATGATGGACGAGGCAGCGCCAAGCAAAACCGCAACCACAACCGATAACAGCACGATCCACGTGAGACCTCCATGATTCGGACTTGTTCCAACAAGTCCCACGGATGGATGCCTAGTTTGATTGGGATCTGGAGAATTTTCTGGCCCGGTTGAGGCCTTGAATTCTTCATCAGGTTCCCTAGGCCATTGGACTAACCACTAACCCTAACCATAACCTTTACCCCCATCTCTGCCATCGGGGAGGGATGTTGCCATGTGAGAGGCGATCGATGTTATTTACTTGTTACAGCTGAAATACTATAAAACCTTTCAGCTGCTGCAAAGTGTTTTGTTTTGCACCTTCTCTCTCAAACCAGCACCAAATGTGTATTTTCCTGATCCAAGTCTGCAGCCGTGAGCTTCCCAGTGAGTCTTCCTCTCTCTAATAAGGTAAACCGAGGTCAGGTAACGTGTGTTTGTTTACAGCAGCATGTTGCCCGAGCGGGGAACACAGAGCTCAGCGCCGTGAAGACGGTTGGGGGTGTTTATCTGGTTTTTATGATGCCGTGTAATCCTTCCAGTAAAACCAGTCCACTGTAACAACTAAGACTAAACTCAATCTGAATGAATCAGAGTTTCCAAGGATCCCGCTCGAATGACCCCCCTCCTCTGTTCACACACACACATCCTCTCCTGAAGTCACCACAGCAGTCAGAGGAAGCAGCCTGGAGCTGACGGCTGCAGCGAATTATCATCCAGCGGTGGCCGCTCTCTGCTGGATGTTCTGCCGGGATGAAGCTCTGCTTTTGTCCTTCCTTTAACGTTAATTAACTGTAATTTTCCCTTTTTCTTCCTGTCTTTTTTTTCCATCTGCAACTCTTTCTTGATTCCGTCATAATGACAACATGAACATGCTGAAATCAACTGAACCCTCATGCGTACGGATGCAGATTGAAACTTGTGGCAGATGTCCGGTTGTTGTGCCTCCAATGTCGGAACGTAGAACCTAGAAGTGTTCAAAGTTATTGTTTTTGTCTTTATCGGCCAATAAAAGTAAATCTGCCGAATTGGGAAGGATACAAACTGTCTTACATTCATGAGAAAATGGTTAAAACACCATCTCTGAGTGCAGATAGTTTTCTTTTCCAGAGGACTGTGACTGAGATTTCTCCAGAAATGTTGTGTTGATGTTTACTGCAACTCACTTATTAGGCTGCTAAGAAACCTTATGGTCAGAATTGGGCTTTGTGCAAGACTGCACCTAGTCTTAGTTGGCACAACATGAAACTTCAACAGTTTTTCCATCTTTTTTAATTCCTTTATTTATTCCTCTTTAACCGACGCCTCTGGAGGAGTGGCTCTGAGGATATAAAGGTCTTCTTTCTCTCTCTCCTGGTGTCGGGGTTACCTGCTGGTCATCTCAGGCGCCTATCACAGCCCTCATACATCACGTCTTTATTAGGGGGAAGTCATTAGGTTTCTGCGGCGACCCAGCCTTGACCCTGCTGAAGCTGCATTAAAAACCTCGACCCGCGGGTCAGGACACTGGGGTGGAGCTTATGCCGAGCTTCAGCCAATCTCAGATGACCTGGGCCACCCAATAAGGACTTTGGGACTGATTCCAAGGTTTTCTCTGCATGTGTGTGTGTCTTTGCTGCCCAGCTGCATTAAAATATTAATTATTTGCAGTTTTTTTTTTTCTACACAAAGCTCCGCCATCAAAACCTGCACGTCACAGCAACTTACTCTTTCACATTCTCTGCTCATCGTTCCGCTCGAGACTTATATTAAGATTCTCTGTAAACACATTCTGTGACTCTGTGGCCCTTCACAGGATGTCTTGAGCCAAACAATGTTGTGCAATCATGACCAAAAGAAAACAGGGAATGCTAAGAATGTACAACCACGCCTGCAGTTTTGTTAAACTTGTGTTCTGTCAGCAGCAACATTCTCACATTTATTTCATTTGGAATTGCATTGTAAACAAACTGCCGAACAGAAAATCAATGTGGTGATGGTGCAAGAGGAAACACAGCGGACTCCTTCTCTGACAACAAAGATAATCCATCCAGAACGTGTCAAGATTTATTTCTCTGGACTAAACTGGTGAACTGACAGGCACTGGTTTTTGATTACAAATGTACTAAAGAGGGCGATTTGATAGAGTAGAAATTCAGTAAAATCAGATCACTTCATGTGTATACAGTAGCTGTGTGGGTGCATATTGCATGTGTAGATATTCTTCCACCAGCTGTCGGATCTAGAGTCCCAGCATAAAGGTCCTATTTGTGAGAAAAGTTGACTTTTGGGGCTCAATCACAACTTAAAAATCCACTTTTCTTACAAATTGAACCTTTAACTGACATTATTACAGCCGGTCTTTTGTCTTATCTACATCGGCATGTTTTAACTTCTCCCGAAATGCTTTTCTTGGACCGATTCTGTTATTTTATGATTTGGTAATTCACTTTTTCTGTGATCAGTTCCCTGCTGACAAAGCTAATATCATATCCCCAGCTGTCTGTCTGAACGGTTTAATAACTGTTGCGCATTTTAGTTTTCATGTTGATTTGCTGTTGATTCTGTTTTCGTCCACATGGTTTCTGATAAACAGTACAGTGCTCTGCAGTAATTAGGGATTTGTTTGCATATTTTTCATGCCCATACTTCCATAAAGCCCTTGTCTTTTCTTTAAAACCAATGGAAATGCACATCTTTAACTCACCTGTCTCCGTCACATCCACCCCACCTTTGTCATGAAACCCTCACCCTTGAGAAATGATTGGAATTTTATATTTTGACAATACACTAACTTATATAGGAGACTAACCAGCCCTGACTTTTGACCTGTGATGTTGATGTCGAATGGCGCTCACTTTCAGCAGATGGTCCTGTGCTGCGCCCATGGGCAGGGGCAGCTGGGGGTGTCTGTTTGATTGGCAGGAGGCATAATGTGGCGCCGGGCGTCCCCTTTTACCCTCCGTCTCCCCTTTTCACCTCTCCTCTCAACTTCCTTTGCCCGGATCCCCTTTCTGGGGGTCAAAGGTCATTCATTAGGATGCCCCTCCATTCCTGATAGTACACACAAACATACACAGAGTGTGTGTGAGGGTTATAACCGACACTGGACTCTGCCAGGGGGTTGCGAGGGCCGGAGAGGGTTGACAGCTACCATCAGTCTTTAAACAACCCCCCAAACAGTCACTATCACACACACACACACACACACACACACACACATTTCACCCCCAGGGGCATTAGTGTCCTCACTTTGCCCTGAAAGGGAGTTGTGCTGACCGGTCACAATGATGACAGGGATTGGGACGCTCCGTTGGTTCAGTCTCGCTGCCTCAAACTGAACTGTGACAATCACGATTCTGAAAAGGTGAAGACGCCATTTAAAACATAGATAATAACAGAACGCAGTCGTCTGCAAACAAACTGTGTTTACAGGTCAACAAAGAGTCCCTGTAGTGTAGTAACATCCTTCATACAATCATGTGATGAACCTCGGCCAGTCTTTGCTTATGAGCGACTGAGCCTTTCATCGATGCCCCTCTCTGTTCCCAGTATCGATACTGTCACCTGTTACCAATGAACATGTTCACTGTTTATGTTCCAGACAGGTGTGACACTGTCCTGCTGTTGCTTCTGTTTAAAATACGTTGCTGCCATCACATTTATATGAAGGATGTATTTACAAAAGACAATGAAGCTGATGAGGTGAGACTTTATATCTCGTCTTTGTAGTGTTTCCAGTTGAGTCTTTGTTGAAAAGGCATTTGTAGTAGCAGTTTTCTGCGTCACACCTGCTGTGTCTCAATTCAGGGTCTGCATCCTCTGAAGGACTCGGCCTTTGCGGTCTTTGAAGGCGAGTCCTTCAGAGAGACCTTGTTAACCTCGTCAGCCGTTGTTAAATGTGACGGTCTAGCCTTTGGAGCATTTCCTGGTTGTGTCACCAGATGTTTTACCCTTACGCCACGATTTCTGCCGCCCAGGGCAGCAAAAGTGGCAATCTACGCCACGCGATGTCGCCATTTTCTCTACTTCTTTTTTAGGCGTGCAAAGAATCTTGGGATATGAGAGGCCACGAAGGATAGTAGCAGTGCATCCTCCAAAAACAGGGAGAAGAAGGAGCATCTGGAAGAGCCTTCGGACTGGGACAGCCTTCGCGCGTCGTTGCAACGTAATTGGCCTTCAGATGCTCCTCTGAAAGATGCAGACCCTGAATTGAGACACAGCAAATGTGTCCCAACTTTATTGAAATCAGGGTTGTAGACTGATCAGCTGTTTGTTAACATTCAGGGTTGTAAAAAACACCCAATGCAATATCAGATTTTCACGTTTACATGATTCTTGTCGCCAAATTAATTAAAGACAGAAAGATTCTGTAACCATAACTGTAAAAACAACAAAAGTGTGCAAAGAGAACAAATACAATCAAGATGATCTCATGAACAAAATATGCACAATGCTGAACATGGATGGATTAGTCAGATGATATCATCGTTTAAGTATTACTAACATTGTTATCATGAATGTGGCAATATTGTGCACCCTTTAGTTAGAATATTACTTTTGTGAAAGTCACCTACATGACTGGTACTTAAGTAAAAGTATCTAATCCTATATTCTGCATTTTTACAATTCTTTAAATCAAATTCACTGTTTTTTGGCCAATGAAATAGATTCATTTAAAATGTTTATACTTGGGCTCTGATACAGCGGGCAAGTAACACATAACTATTTTATTTTGTATTTATTTGTACAAAATGTACTGAAGTGGAAGTATAACGTGCATAATACTCAAGTAAATTCTAAATTGCACAACAGAAAGTAGAGGACTTGTAAATGTACAGAGTGACATTCCATCACTGTTAATGTTTACATCTCAGAGTGATACTGTTCTTCATGAATGAGCTCTGCAGACTTGAAAAGTAGCTGTCAGAAGGTTGTAGTTTTGCTCCGAGCACAAAGGCTGCAGTCAGCTCGGCCTCACAGTGGTCACAGTTGATGGACCGACTGGTAATACTGGGTGGCTCCCAGTAGGAATGCATTGAAGCGTGTTGATCAGGGAGTTGCTGCTGGAAACAAGTTCACTGTTTGTCCTCGTAGAGCCTTTACCTGGTGAACACAAAGGTAAAAGCCTGTTCATTTACAGAAGGAAGAGTTGGTCTTTTTTTCCTGTAGATAAGAAAAAGGTTCCTGTATGTTTGGAAAGTTTCCACTATCACTGGTCATCAGCCGAACACCCACTCACATGTACTCTTAATGCTTTTTTCTGAGAATGTTTTTGCTGCTGTGGTGAAAACAGGAAGCTTTGATTCAGACTTTCTCTGAAGACGATGAGTATCAGCTCAGTTATTTGACACTTCGTCCAAGGCCACATCATTTTAAGTATTAATGAGAAGTTTGTGGTTTTTGCCTCGATGTGGAAACATTTATGACAGTAAAAAATAAAAACAGAGAAGGCAGAAGAGCTTTTTGTCTCACTGTTAATAACATTTTAAAGATTCATCTTTTTATCTCTCAGGTTGCTTTTTCTAATGTCCATGTTTTTTCTTTTATTACTGAGATCCAAAAAACCCTTTTTCCCCGGAGGAGCTGTGGCTCAGGAGGTCGAGCAGTCACTCACCAAGTGGAAGGTGGGTGGGTTGATTCCTGGCAACTGTAGCCTACACGTTGTAGTATCCTTGGGCAAGAAACTGAAGCCCAAATTGCTCCTGGTGGCTCTTCAGTTGGTGTATGCATGCCTTTGAATGGTTATCGCTCCTGATGTGCAGGTGGCACCTTACCGGCACAGGTGAGGTTTGGGTGAAAGATGATGTTCTGGCTGAAAATAACATGTTTCTGTTCCCTCCATCTCCCAACAAACTCAAACGCTTATGTGCTTCTTCACGGCACCCTTATTCAAAAACTGGAAGATTTGTTTTAATTTCAAAGTTTTGCACCAGTTATCTAATCTGATCTAATCCAAAGATCAACACAGGCACAAACTGTCCATGTGGGGAAATCTTGAAGGAAAAGGAACAAAGTGACGTGTAAAATGATGCATCAGCTGTTCCATGATCACAGTTTGACCACCATCACAACTCCTGGTGCTCCTGTGACAAATATTACTGGAAATTTCCATGTTTTTCAGTCTTATTGGCGTTCAGACCTGAGCGCAGCGTGTGTTTAATCAGCTGTTTTATTGCCTAAGGCAGATTCAGCGTCTGGTTTGGAATCAATTGTGTTTCTCTGGAAATTGCTGTGGTGGGGATGACAGCTGCTGGTTCTGGTTCTTATACGATTTAAACTTTTTCTTTCCGTCCTTTCTCCGATCAAACAAACACACCCACACACCGGCACACTAACACACACTTGCTGGCAATTAGGAAGTTCACCGGAAGGACTAATGACTTAACTTTCATCCACAAGTTCTGTGGGAGGAGAAACATAAATAAACACATCCCATGACAACGCTTCTAGAGAACAAAGCTTAAGTTATAGAAAGAGTGCGTCACGGTCCGGTCACTCTTTTCTCCTTCTGTTTGTTTTTTTGTGTTTCTAAGATTTGAGTTTTGTTGAGTTCAGTTTGCCTCCTGTGGTTCTGTGCTCCTCCACACCTGCCCCGCATCCCCTCGTTAGTTCAGTTTCTATCTCTGTCCAGTCTGTAGTTCAGCCTTTGTCGAGTTGCTTGTTCTGTCCAGTTACCTGCCGGCCTTCTCCTGCATTTGGGTCCACCTTCTCTGCTCCAGTGTGGCAATTGAGTCTTACCGCTAGTGAAGTTTTTCTGAGGATGGACAGTGATCCCAGGTCTGGGATGAACAGCACAATCTCAAATAAGAAGGAGGCCGACTTGACGAAGGGAATACAGTACCCATGTGGTTCTGCCACCAGGTTAGGCTCTTGGCAAGCTGGAGTTGAGTGAGCAAGCACCGCTTTCCAAGCTAACTGCATTTAACAACGATTACCACGTACTTTAGCAACAAAGCAACTAGTATACGTCAACCAGGAAACTCCATAAATCAACTCTCTGCTGTATCTGTCCTCCGTCGTCATTCTCTGAAGCTGCATACGACCTCGGTCCAGAAGTGTTCGATGAGGAGCTGCAGGTTATCGGTCCTTTTGTTGGGCAAATATCTTCTTCAAACATGACACAGTCTCCCCGAAATCACTGAATACAGTTATAAAAATGCACTTTATGAGCAACACCCTCTTGGCAAAGTTCTTTTTATATACATCCATGGCACCATCATAAAATAAAGAAGGCGTTTATTGGATAAATAATCAACATTATCAACGTGCACATTAAATGGTTTTCAAGGACGTTACAAACTCTAAAATGCCACTAAATAAAACCTACAACAGCCACTACAGGTCAGCGCCAAACAAGAAATGTAACTATGGGCCGTAATCAGCTCGACCAGCGTTTAAAGCTCAGGCTAATTTCCAATTAACTTCCAAACTAACTGACACAACATTATTATGCTCAACGTTTATAGAATTGTTTTTTTTCTTTACACATCTTCAACAGTCTCTCAGCCTATCACAGTCCCCGCCCACCTCAGCTCCACCCAGGCCACGCCCTCTGCCCAAATAAGGACTAAACACTAAAACTAAAAAATGGTGCTATTTGTGAGAAAACTTGATTTTTGAGCCTCACTCCCAACTCGTCAAAACCTTCCGACTCCAAAATCAGTTTTCTTACAAATGGCACCTTTCTGAAATTAAATTGTAGGCATCAGTGACAATATGTCCAAGTTTCCCTTGAGCAAGTAATTACCCTCTGACAGCTCCAGGGACACTACGTGATCAGCTGTTTTATTGCCTAAGGCAGATTCAGCGTCTGGTTGAGAATCAAAAGTATTTCTCTGGAAACTGCTGTGGTGGGGATGACAGCTGCTAGTTCTGGTTCTTATACGATTTAAACTTTTTCTTTCCGTCTTTTCTCCGATCACACAAACACACCCACACACCGGCACACCAACACACACTTGCTGGCAATTAGGAAGTTCACTGGGATGACTAATGACTTAATTTTCATCCGCAAGTTCTGTGGGAGGAGAAACATAGATAAACACATCCCATGACAACGCTTCTAGAGAATAAAGCTTAAGTTATAGAAAGAGTGCGTCACGGTCCGGTCACTCTTTTCTCCTTCTGTTTGTTTTTTTGTGTTTCTAAGATTTGAGTTTTGTTGAGTTCAGTTTGCCTCCTGTGGTTCTGTGCTCCTCCACACCTGCCCCGCATCCCCTCGTTAGTTCAGTTTCTATCTCAGTCCAGTCTGTAGTTCAGCCTTTGTCGAGTTGCTTGTTCTGTCCAGTTACCTGCCGGCCTTCTCCTGCATTTGGGTCCACCTTCTCTGCTCCAGTGTGGCATTGGAGTCTTACCACTAGTGAAGTTTTTCTGAGGATGGACAGTGATCTCGGGTCTGGGACAGAACAGCAAAATCCCAAATAAGAGGGAGGCTGACTTGACGAAGGGAATACAGTACCAAGGTGGTTCTGCCACCAGGTTAGGCTCTTGGCAAGCTGGAGCTGAGTGAGCAAGCACCGCTTTCCAAGCTAACTGCATTTAACAACGATTACCACGTACTTTAGCAACAAAGCAACTAGTATACGTCAACCAGGAAACTCAATAAATCAACTCTCTGCTGAGTCTGTCTTCCGTCGTCTTTCTCTAAAGCTGCATACGATCTCGTTCCAGAGGTGTTCGATGAGAAGCTGCAAGTTATCGGCCCTTTTGTTGGGCAATATCTTCTTCAAACATGACACAGTCTCCCCGAAATCACTGAATACAGTTATAAAAATGCGCTTTATTAGCAACACCCTCTTGGCAAAGTTATTTTTATATACATCCATGGTAGCATCATAAAATAAATAAAGTGTTTATTGGATAAATAATCAACATCATCAACATACACATTCAATGATTTTCAAGGACGTTACAAACTCTAAAATGCCACTAAATAAAACCTACAACAGCCACTACAGGTCAGCGCCAAACAAGAAATGTAACTATGGGCCGTAATCAGCTCGACCAGCGTTTAAAGCTCAGGCTAATTTCCAATTAACTTTCCAATTTACTGACACAACATTATTGTGCTCAACTTTTATAGAATTTTCTTTTTCTTTACACATCTTCAACAGTCTCTCAGCCTATCACAGTCCCCGCCCACCTCAGCTCCACCCAGGCCACGCCCCCTGCCCAAATTAGGACTAAACACTAAAACTAAAAAATGGTGCTATTTGTGAGAAAACTTGATTTTTGTGTCTCACTCCCAACTCGTCAGAACCTGCCGACTCCAAAATCAGTTTTCTTACAAATGAAAAAAAATTCCAGGCGTCAACATGTCCCGTCAGTGACAATATGTCCAAGTTTCCCTTGAACAAGGTATTCAACCTCTGACTGCTCCAGGGACACTACGTACATTCCCAGCAGCCAACTGCAGCCTTAGTGGTTAAATAAAGACCAGTGACAATAAAATGAGCCGCAGTACAGTTTGTTCAGGCACTATGAAGCTGCAGGTCGACACTCTGGACGACTTCTGAAAATCTGCGTTGAGTCATTAGCTTTTTATCAGGTATTCATGTACACACACACATTAATCACTCAGTCAGGAGTTCCTGTGCAGCTCATGTATATTGTTGAGAAATCCTGAGTGACGTCC
The DNA here is from genome assembly GCF_900880675.1 of Sparus aurata. Classification (NCBI taxonomy): domain Eukaryota; kingdom Metazoa; phylum Chordata; class Actinopteri; order Spariformes; family Sparidae; genus Sparus; species Sparus aurata. The sequence continues at coordinate 35,060,293 of NC_044203.1, read as the reverse complement.
CACATCCGACACTTTAAGTATAGCCTTTCGCTTCGTCTCTGTGTCGTTGGCTTCTTCTTCTTCTTCTTCTTCGTCTTCTTCTGCGGTTGCACACTGCTGCGTGCATTGTCTGGGCTCAGCCTGACAGTTTGATGAGCCATTAGTCGACATAATTTATCTGTGCGTTCGCTCAGCCTGCAGACTCTCTGTCTGCTGTGGGACGGCATGCCTTTGTCCTGATTGCTGCAGGCAGTAGGACAGCGCACACACACACACATACACACACACACATACACGTATACCGCCGCTGACGTAAAAGACATGTCACTGTGTTTGCTAAGAATGACACGGCATGGTGTTTCCAAAAGTACTAAAAGTTAAAGATTATGTGAAGTGGTGACATCACAAATCTGTATCATCTTTAATGTGAAGTTACACAATGTTAAGACTTAAACTGTGGTGTTGAATCACTTTTAATGCACTTTTGGTTTTCTTAAGAAAATTGTTTACTGTTGAAAACATGGGTGATGCTTTTTTTTCCGGTCTGTGTGTCGGTTCTGTCATGTTGTGACTGACGGAATCTTACAAAACAAAAAAACAAAGCTAAAACAGAAGTTAACAGAATAACAACAATAAGTTAATAAAAATGAATGAACCACTTCAATTAAAGCAAAGTCAAAGATGTGTGTACATGTACATCCAAATGGTAGATGGCATATATATATATATATATATATATATATATATATAATTTTTTTTTTTTTTTAAAAGCTGATTTGTATTTCATAATTTCTCAAACTGTCCAAATTTTTAGCATCCTGAACATCTAAGACACATTTGGGGCGGCCCCGATAACATCAAACATGTTTGATATGTTTTTTTATTTTAAATTCTAAATGATTACATCGGTACTTTCCAATCTTGACTCTAACGATCAGTGAGAGTGAAATTCTAGCTGAAGGTGCTGCTGAGCAACAGTAAACACTCTAGCCCTTGAGGCTAATGTTAGTTAGCATACTTCTGTTGACAGAAACTTAAAATCACCTCAAGTTCTCGATGAAGAACAGAAAACCTGTGTTGACCGCGTCTCCCCAACTCACTCAGGCTCGTTAAACTTACTGCTGTTTGTTTTTTTCTCACTGCACTTAACTTTTATTTTGTTTCCGTCTGCTTCCCCATGAGATCGCACGACTGAGTGCTCCGTCTGTACCCGTAGCTAAAGCTGAGTGCGAGGGAGCCTCAATGGATTATCGGGCAGAGGCTTTGTGCTCTCTCTTGGTGGCTGTCTGTAGATAAAAGTCTTTTGCAGTTTCTGAATTATTTTTAGATGAACAACAGGTATTTTTACAATGCTGTAGAATGCTCCATTCACTTGAATGAGCCTTCCCAACGTTCGGCGGTCAATTATTTTCTTATAATTGACCGCTGCTAAGCATATTTGATCGTCGTCAAGGAAAGTGGCCTTTTTGCCTCTGATTCATGTATTTCGTAGCACTCTGCATTCTAAAATTTTTGCTCCGCAAGTAGTCCGGTCACTTTTCACCCCAGTGTCTTCGGTTGCTAAGCGACATCAGCTGATCTGTAGTCTACTTCATATCGGAAAAAATGTACTCCGAGGCCACTAGTATGGAAGGGTTTCACAATAACTTTAATATTCTTGGAAAATACGGTGATTTCAACTCTCGGCAAAAGGCTGAGTTGTCGTCACCGGTCAAGAAAAGAAAAAGAGAGGAAAGCAGCGAAGAGGGAGAAACGAAACGTTGTCGGTTTGGTGAACTATATATCGCTGCAGAAAAACACTGTACGGTAACAAATAAATTGTACAAAGACACACTGTGTCAAGTTTTTTTTCGTGTTGGCAAGCAACCGTGTAATAAGCGGGATAATGTGTAGAACGGTGGTCACTATCGGGAAAATAAGTCTCTTCAGGACAAATCAGACCGGTTCATCCTGTCGGGACTTATTTTCCCGATAGTGACCGTCGTTCTATACATTATCCCTTACTTATTATCACTGACAGGAATCCAGTTGAAGACTCAACCTCCTGTTGAGATTGGAGCCCCTAAATTATTCAACCGCCAGATTACTACTGGTGTTTGAGAGCTTCTGAAAATGTCCTTACGTCATGTCTTCTTTTGGTCAGTAATCATGTTAAGAAGCATTAAACACTCAACCACTGAATAGGAATGACATGTTTGAAGGACTACACCTGCACTGGAAGAAAGAGAAGAGGACAACAGGTGGAGGGTGGCCTCAGAAGCCAAACAGAACGATAAGAAGCACACAGTCGATGTTGGTTACATTTAGGATTAGGGTTGACCTTTCTGGAAAAGGTTAATAGTTGACAATGCACAATCTTTAAAGTTCATAACACACATTCTTTCAGAGATACTGCCCTTCAGTCCGCTCCCTCCCTGTCCTGGAGTTAATTGTAACGCCATCTGCGTCTTGTGTTTTTGCGGTTTCGGCTCACACGGCTCTCACTTTGTCTTCGCTGTAACCGGCCTGTTGCTCAACAGCTGAAGTCGCCGTAAGGAGAAGCGAGGAAACACTGCGAGGGAGAGGCGAGGCGAGGCTAGGGGGCTTTCTGTCTGGGTGGAGGGCAAACTCCCAGCTCGATAAGAAAGGTGAGAGGTAAACATTGACCTGAGTCCTATCGCTGCTTGTCCAAGTCCATCTTTCACTTGGAGAAACTATGCAAACAACAGGGATGCACTGATAACTCTCTTTCACTCCACGCAGTAAACCTCAAGTATCGTCTGATAAGGAGGAGCGGACCTCAGGCGTCACAGTTTCTACCTCGCTTTAAGGATCTACTTTTGTTCTTCACTTTAACAATCCGTGTTGAAAGGTTCTGAATATCTTTCTAGGTTCATTTAATTGTCCTGAGTGTTGAGGATGAGTTCAGGAGTGATTTTGTGGATTGTGTCACAAATACTGATACTTTATTTCCCAATATTTTTCTGTTCTAGGATCGATTGTCGATATTAAAAGACTGATATCTTCTGTAAACTCAGTCATTGTGGGTAAACGTATATTTTATCATCGACAGGTAGACGGCAGAAAGAAAATGCACTATCATCAGGATCCAGTCTAAATAAAACCTTGATAGGAACTACTTCTCCTTCCGTCTGTCACAGTCATCCTGACCTTCAGCTCCATAAATGATATTTATGTGTGTGAGAGGACTTTGAGGTTCTGTGGCAGCATTATTAATCAGTCCAAATGGTCCTCGGGTCTCTCATATATTGGGTCTCGGTTTTGGAACAAGACAGATTTGGAGTTTTCAGTGGGTTCCTTTTGGACCAATGAACACATCGACTGCAAAAAATAAAAAACTCCCATGCTGTAACTTTTGGTTCCTCCCAGTAAACAGCGAGCAGCTCCAGTGAGCCGACGTGATCGAGAAGAGGTAGTGGGGGGGAAACAAAATGGGAGGACGAAGCAGTAAAAAACCACAGGAGAAGGTTTTTTACTTCAGTTCAAACAAAAGACGAAAGGTAATACAAGACGAGCTGTTTGTTAATGGCTAACTGGATCTGTACACAAATGCTGCCCTCCTACAGGAGCATATGGATGTGCACATAAAACGGGATCAGCCGCTCGGCGATATCATGTTTCCAATCATTTCTCAATCTTTGTTCAGATAAATATGGTCTTATTATCCGAATCATCAACCACTGAAGCTTATATTTATATAATATCAATCTATACGTGGATAAAACAGTAAACCTTGACTTGTTTTTCCCAACTAACATGGTAAGCTTCCCATGTATGACTCTTTAAATACAGCTTTACTACACCGCGATGCCACAGAACACACATCAATACATGCATGTGTAAACATATCCGCCTCCAGCCATGAAGTCAGGATATTGAATCTCTGTGACTCTCACTGTTAATACGATCCATACAACACATTTCCTGTGCGCCTCGGTCGTAAACACACCGCGGGCACCAGAACATGTTTGACCAGGACCGTACACGTTGACGCTGGATCCAGTTTAATGACACGTGAAACAAACATCATGTCACGCTTGAGAAAACAAAACTGCAGCTAATGATGGAGATTATGTGATTGACTTCAAATTAAACTTGGATCGTTTTGTAAATGGTTTTTCATTTATTGCTAATCAATCAGGTGCTTTACTGAACAACATTTTTCAAGATACTGGTACCTCACTGGACACTCCACGACAAGTCATTGGAAATATTGTACTTTCTTTCTGCACAACCTTTTATTTTTAAAATATTGATATTTTGCAGATTCAGATTATCAACACACAGATTATTATAACATGCACAGTTGTCCAAATACTTTTGTACAAGTACTAATTTAAGTGACATTTTGAATAATGGACATCTTACTACTTAACACTTAAGTAACACACCAGCACTGATTATTACGGTTGATAAAACTTACACACGTTTTTCACTGTGTGCTGGGATTTTAAATGGTTTCCAACAGGGTGTAGTTTCTGTTTACGTCGCTTTAACATCATTCCATTATTCACCTTTGTTCGACCTGTACAGTTCAGATCAGTGTTACCATTAAGATGAGACATTTACATAATTTGTCCACCAGAGGTCCTTAACAAGTTCATTTTCCAACTATGAAATGACACAGTAAGCATAAGTTGTGGCCACATTTCTTAAATACTTTTTTATTTAGTTTTATGTTACCATCGATTGACAAACTTCAGCTTCTCCTGCTGTAACACAACTGCAGTAACACTAAATTAAGTGTTTCTCAGTCTGATAACAGTCATTATAAGAAACACTGCCGGTCACCATGACATCTGGAAAGCTTCCAAGTTTGTAACCATGGAAAATGTTTCCCATTCATGATGTCCACTCTTACTCTGCAGAGCTAACTTTCAAAATAACTTTTACTTCTGTCCACGCTGAGTGCAGCTTCTGCACACCTTAAGATCGTAATCCAAATTTTAGGAAAAAGATTATGTTTAATTGTTGTCATTGTTGTCAGTAAACTTAAATGTAAGTGAGGTGGACAGTGTGCCGGAGTCAGTCTTTCCTTTTTTTTTAGGAAAAAGGCGAAAAAAAGTTTTGCACAACATCCTGCAAAATATATTAAATAAATTTCAATTAATATGTAGTATAACAAAGTTTGCTGATGGATGGCTGATGTTATCTTGAACAATGAATGTTAAACACATCCATCAATGTAAACCACGTCTATCATGAATAAAACACTACAACAGGAGAATAAAGTTCATTGTTTGACTCTCACTCACCTGATGAAGTGACAGGTTCAAACTGGCGGAGACGAAGACGGCCGTCACCATGAAGTCTGTGCCTCCATCTGCTGGTCGCTCACTCTACTGCCACATGGATGGCCTTTTGTTTTCCCCACGTCATGTCATTTCCTGTCATTATCATTTAGCGACCCGTACGTAAACAGCTGCATGGTCATGTGTGCAATGCAACATGCAGATACAAGTCTTTGTATCTTCAAGTCTAAATCTATGTTGCTGCCACCTTCTCCTCTATATTTAAAGAAGTTGTTAATATAAGCTGCACTCTCTTGTATTTTAAATTTTTTATGCCCATATTACAGGGAAATGTTGGGTTTATCTGTAATAAAAATAATAATAATAATAAAAGGTTTCAGTTGAAGGCTGCGTGCACAACTCTCTTGAGGACAACATTCGGAAAACCTGGAAACAACAGAACATCATGGTGTTCATATAGTATATATGGATGATAAAACTCCATATAATAGTTATATTTCACAGTATAATAAAAATATTGGACGAGTAAAACTTCATGGTCATGCAGATTTATTCAGGAGGACAGGAAGTGACACAGAAGGTCAGGCAGGAGTATTTCACTTTAATGACTCCCATCTCTGATTCTGGAGAACAGTTCTGCATATTAAATGACATTTAAATGCATCTCATCATTTATAAAAGATCAAAGAGTTCATCTTTAATATTCAGAGATTCAATCAGATGCAGTCAGAGAGTTAATGTCACATCAAAGCCTGCATGATGACACAGGTCCTGCAGCTTCCATGTGCAGACGCTTGATGGCGCTGTTGATGTGTGGTTAGAAAGCTGCTGATTGGTTGCCATGGCCCTTTTTTTTCTTCCCTCTCAGCGCGGCCTCTTGTCTCCATCATGGTCCAACATGGCTTTGCATTTTACAGTCAGCTGCAGCAGCATCATCCTACCGGAGCTTGTGTTTCTGGCTGTCAGACGGGCTGCTGTTACATAATTGAAGAACAACTGTGTGCGGGGCTGTATTGAGTTTCTCCAGACTGTATTGTGTGTTTCACTCTTCAAGGGTTTAATGCTTCTTCACAGTCTGTGCGATAATGAAGACGAAGGACGCGAGGCTGTCAGCGACCCCGTCACTCGTCCTGTGCTGCAGTTCCAGTCAAGCTGTGCATCTCATTAAGCTGATTGGCGATGCTGCAATCAGTTTCACCTCTCTGCCTGCTGGAAAGTTATCAGATATTTCTAGAGTTACATAAATAACCTCAGTGTTTCTGAGGAGAGATTTCAAATATTGGGATTTCTCTTTTTTGCAATATATAACTCTAATAGTTCCAATATTTTTACACAAAGATTGGGCCTAATTACAATACACATGTGTCTTTTATGATGTCTGTTTATGCTTAATATTCAGCCCTAAAGTCAAAGTCAAGGCATCTTCCCAACTGTGGAAGAAAAAAAAGTTTTAAGACAAACAATCAAGGCTTCCAAGAGTTTCTTCGATCAGTGAACTTGCATGTCGTCACCGTCCAGTGAAAGCCATTTTCAGAAACTTCTCTGACACTATTTTATGACTCAGTGGATTAGAGACCGGAGGAGATTAAAACAGCTCTCACTTTTTTTTTTTCTTAGCGTCTGAAAAAGGACATTCTGAAAGGTACAGGACAGCAGAGTCATCTCGGGGATGTTGTGTGGCTGCCAAGCCCCGGCCTTTAAAAACACAGAGACTGAAATCAAAATGAGTTAGAGATAGAGCTGCAGAGGTGAGCGCATGTGGCGAGGATATTTAACAAAAGGTGTGAAATGTGTTAAAATCCTCCAGTTTAATGATTCCACGATTAGGAAGATGAAGGGGGGCTGGAATCATCGGAGGATGAAGCGAGGAGGATTCTGTTGGCTGCCACAGTTCACCCATGCTGCAATATTATTCTATCACATGTAATGAAAAATGTTTGTATGTGTTGCCTGATGAACAGAGCAGACAACGAAGGCAGGAGGGCTTTAGAAAATCCTCTTATTTCCTAAACTATATAAAAGCTCAGTGGATTACTGATTACTCTCCGCTCAGAGAAGGTTGACATTTTGGAGGTTCGTGGTCATATTTCATTTCACAGTACAGCAACGATATGATGATGATGTTTATGTCGCACTGACTTCTGTCGTGTCTGACGGGCCTGATATTACTGTAATCAGGTTTAGTTATGGGTTTTAAAGTATTCAAACATGTAAATGATTCATTACAAGATCAGAATAACGCTCTAATAATTTTTCATTTCAATCGCAGTGAAGAGGACTTTCAGAACAAAACACAGTTTAAGGCATCTAAGTGCCACTCAGTCTCATAAATTGACCTTTATTTTGAAGGAATGCATCCAAGCAATGGAGAAAGCTGCAACAGAATAACTCTTTTTGTTGCAAAGTTTGAATAATAATCCCCGTCTTGTGTCTATCTGCTGCCATCTGGTGGTGGCAGTGTAGACTTGTTAGAGTTGCGATATCATGACACCAGAGCTCGAGCTTCTGAGAATTCTCGACATTAGGTGCAGTCAGACAAGCTGTTCCTTCATAATTAACGAAGCTTCGTGACTTTGTGAGAACTGCACAAAGGACTTTGTATCGAGTTCCTCCAGACTGCGTTGTGTGCAGCCCCATTAGAGGCTGCGTTGAACCTTAAATGCTCATTCGCCCGGCTTGTGCTGATGAGGACGGAGGGTTGAAGGCTGCCTCCGTCAGGCTCTGCAGCCCTGTCACAGTCCAGCTGAGCGTCTCTCCTCACTGGTGACTCTGCAAGAGCTCTCACATTTAGATGAACTTAACCCATATTTTTCAGGATATATGAACAGTTTCTTTTAGGGATTTAATTGAAAACTGCATCTTTTGGTTTGAATACTTTAGTTGGACGCCATCAGCAACTTGTGTCACGATTGCTGCTTTGTTACTTCAAAGGTGGAAGCTGTTTAAACCTGGAAGCTGTTTAAACCTGGAAGCTGCTGGAGAAACTGTTTTGGTGCACTTTACTTAACCTGGATACCCGGACTCAAACGTAGAAAGTACTGTACTACATTTAAATGATAAATAACTGTCAAAATAAACATTAATAACAAGAAGTAGAGGGTAAAATACACCATCATTGAAACACGGGCCTTGTTGTGTTGTTGTCACTACAGCAGTGCTCGTGCCTGCATACTAAATGTAACATTCCCTTGGAAATAATCTACAATTCACATGCTGCTGGTTTCATGCCAGATTCAGACATACTAAAAAAACCTCACACACTCTTTTAGCAAATTTGTTGAGGGATTCTAACACCAGCACTGACTGAGTTTAAAAGAAGAATAAAGCACAGTTATCTCCAACAACACTTCCTCCAGCGAGCTAATTAATTACATTGTTGAAGTTGTTGAAGCCTCGTTTATTCACGTAGGACGGTTCAGCTGGCAGCGCTGACTGCAGGCGCGCTCACATCAGCTGTGGCTGCCAGCGGCACCTCAAGGCGCATAATGTGCTTCTCAGTAATAAGTACTGTATTCATAATGTGCCTCTATGTGACATTTTACATATAGGCTATTTACAGCAAATCATAGCCTCATGACAATAGGAAATGCATTCCCAGCCAGCTGCTTCAGATGGAACATGTTATATTTGTTAAACACTGTATTTAATGCTTGACCAGGTGTGTCGTCAGGTTATTTGTGCTCAGTTTTGTTTTTTGCATAACAAATATTGCTGTGTGTGTTGCCCTGACTCACTGTGACTTGTTGTCTCTCGCGCTCTTCACCACGACCCTGAGGATGTGCTTGATGTGACGTCAATCAGTACTCAAGTGAAAACTATGGAATTTGGTTAGTACCCTGATTTGTGTCATCTGTTAATACTAATATTGCTACATACTGTTGCTTATTTTAAATCTGTGACGTTGTGGAGTTTGTAGCATCTGTAAACATCTGGTGTAAAATGCAGCTGCTGTAGAATAAACACTTCACCACAAAGTCCTTTACCCTGACGTCTCTGCACGCTCGTCTTTTAAACTGAGACTAAGAGCTGAGAGTGTGTTTTCCTCTTGGACTCTGATTTCAAAGACAGCTTAATAATTGTATTTTTCTGACTGCTAAATGAGTCATTTTTAGAGGAAATGCATTGCTAAATCAAAGGTCAAACCATGAGTCATTACACTGCTGATGTGCAGGTGATGCATCTGTATGAGACAAGACCAATTCAGAGGGACATTAAAATGGTTTGCAAATGATCTCATAAAAGCCTCTTACACCTGCAGTGTGTTGCATCAGTAAATGCTCGTTTTATCTGCTCTTCACAGTGGCTTCAACAGTATTCTTTGATATGAAAAGCCATAATGTGTTTTAAATGAATGAATTACAGCGTCCCAGAGCCTCCAGGACTGACGTCACTTTTTAAATGTGCCTGACCAGCAATTTCCTTTCAGAGTAAGACAAAAGGAGCGGAGCTGCCGGGTGAGCAGTGAACTGTTGGATCAGGAGGAAGGGATGACGTCAGGACCCTCTTCAGCTGGCCGACATGAATAAACCCAATCAGACACTGGGTGGTGCTCGAGGATGCCACTCCACATGTGAACAGGTCTTTTATTACTCAGGTTTCATGGTGCCTGAATGAATGAATGAGTGAATGAATGAATGAATGAATGAATGAATGAATCAGGATGAAAAAAATTCACCTCAAAAGGGAACAAATGTCAGTGATATGCATCTTTAAAATGTTGAAGACATTCAGCTCATCTTAAAATAAGATACGTGAAAACAGGATGTCATCGTTTATTAGGACAAACAGAAAACATTTGGTCGGTTTGAAGTGATGCATCAACATTACAAGATGCTGCGATTAAGGAATGACTCACACCTTCACATGCCCAACAGGATGATCATCATTAGTACATTAAAACTATGTAGGGAAAAGGCTTATTGATTTAATGTCAAGTATCAGGCTTTCTTAGGGCAAGGCGCCTTCTCCTTCTCCTCTCCCCGAGTATAGCCTGTGAAGAATTCGTTGCAGGCGACGGTCAGTGCAGCGACCATAAGGACAAACTCTTGGAAGTCCACTTCACCATCCTTGTTTTCGTCTAGGTCAGCCATAATCTTCTCGACTGCCTTGGGGTCGTTGCTGCCCTGAAACCAAAGCATGACCGTGAAAATCACATCAAAACAAAACTTGTTTACCAAACTGCGATCACAGGACAGTGCTGCTCTGATTGGTTTCCGTTTTAGGTCCTCTAACTACATCAAGAACAAGAAAGTCAAGAACTTGCAGACTTTAAAACTCTGTGTGGGAGTGTCTTTACAAAAGGAGTAAATTAATCCATCTATGTCAAACTGGGACGTCTTTTAACGGAATAGGTGGACCCACCTACAATGCAGTACTGATTTTCCTCCCCTGACAGCTTAACAACCATTCACACCTGGGCTCAACTAGCAACCCACAAGTGGCCCGATGACTCTGAAACTCAGAGCTCACTCGGCCTAAATGACCCTGGACATTCCCACACAGAGTTTAAAAGCCTGTGACTCCCATCCAGTTAGTTAGAACTGAAGAAGCCTCTTGGACGAGAGGTGGAACGTCTTCAGGGAACTGAAACACGTCCAGTTGCCTACGATACAGGACTTAGAAATACCATGACCTGATGACTGAGAACCTTCATCAACACAATCTCATACCGTTTTTACTTTGTTTATATGTGGTGGACCCCGCCACCTTTCTAGAGTCAAACAGTGGGACCTTATTTTCCTCTAGGAACAGGTTGTTAATACATCTGAGTTTGAATTTCTTCTCCAGGACGACATTACTCCCCTTTAACAAAAATTTAAAAAGGTGTTTTTCCCTGAAGCCTCTTTTTGTTTTTACTTCCAGCTTTTGATCATCTCATTAGGATATATATTTAAAAATATTGTCCTAAACCCACAAGGTAGAACGTCAACCAACTGGAGGGGACATTGGGATTGGGCCTAAGACCTCAGTACACAGGAGAAATGGTTATTTATTACATGAATGGCTTTGTGAGACACGTCCCACCCTCATTAAACAGCTGCAACATGCATTTCACGTGTGCTGAGCCGAGGATTCTTAACGAAGCGTCAATCTGCAGAAAATCCCTGTTTTTCTTTCATAAACAGTCAAGATACTTACGGTCATGAATCCGCAGAGTTCGCCTTGGAGGAGGTTCTTCAGCTCACCGTTGTTCAGCTTGTATTTGTCACCTTCTTTCCCAGAATAGGAGTGAAACACTTGGATGAGGCCGCCAATAGCCATTTCCAGGGTGGAGGGCGGGTCACAAGGTTTTTCAGAAGTCTGCTTGGACATTTTTTCTGTCTCACAATCAGTACCTGCAAGGACAAGTCAAGAAAGTATAATAGTCATGAGGAAATTCAGTTACGCAATTCTGGGAAAAAAAAAAAAAAAAAAAAAAAAAAAAAAAAAGTATATATATATTTATTCAAAAGAGGTCAGACAAGATCAGATCATTCCACAGAGTGAGATTCAGATCTGTATGCAGAGGACCAGCTGCCCACATTAACTCTGGTGCAGAATAAATCCTTGAGTGCAGAAACCAAAAAATGTTTTTTCCAGCAGGAGGATGGAGGAAAACAAAATGACTGAGGTTGTCAGGTTACCAAATATGTTACTTTGCAGTGGTGTTGAGAAGAAAGGGTGAGTTGGTTCATTGAAGTTTTTATGTACTAGCACACAATAAGATGCAAACTTTTCATGAAAGTTTAACACAAAACTGTCAAGGAAACACAACAACAACACTTCCAAAGGTTTTCATCTCTGCGGCTCCACTGGGGTTTTATCTTCTTTATGTTTCAGTTTTTCAGGCTCATCATCTGTCAAATCTTTGACTTCAGTAAGACTATTTATTTAATGCAGAGCAGGAACACATTGAAGTCAAGACGATACAGAATGAACTGATCTTAATATATTTCAGTCAATAGAAAGTGCACTGATGCCGGAATTAAGTTGATTTTGAAATCCATCAATCAGTGGCTGAGTTGCATTGTGGGTAATCTAGGCTCCGGGCTTTTGAAAAGCAGTCCACTGGTCTAACATTGGACTGCTATAACACTGTTGGAGCCATTATGGACAGTTTAAGAACAAATTATCAAAAGCAATACTGCTGAAGAGATATCGCCATTTTAATTCCATGAGCCTACGTTACCCACAATGCAACTTGGTGGCACCAGCTTTTTTTTAACATATGCAGTAGCTTTCCTGTAAACATACTTTAATGTTTATAATTTGTGGAAACAAGAGACAAAGTTGGGCCATCTGGAAGTTAGTGACTCAGTGTCACCTCTTTAGGTTGCTGACCAAACGCTATATAACAGAGATTACCATTGCTTTTAATAAACATATATCACATTTACTTACTACAGCTTCTTTTTTATACTTAATTTCCAACATGATGATCTTTTGAATCAAAGTGCTGCCATTGGGAGCGGTTCATTTGCTATCAGCGTCTGCATTAAAGTACAATCGGTTCCACTGATTTGTAGATACATTTGTTGTCAGTAAGTTGCTGTTGAGAGACGACACGCAGAGACTTATTAACATTCAGTTTTTGTCATGAGGGACGACATCAATCATCAATCTGCTGACTGCGATGGGTAATTGCACCAACGGGGAGCGGAATCCTTTGTGAACACGAGAAATAACATCAAACGCTGGAATACACACAGCAAAAAAAAGATATAAACAAAAGTTTGACCACGTCGTTGTGTTATTCTTAAATGACACATTCATTAAAAAACAAAAATCAGCTCCTATCTGACTAAACTCTTGAAAACGTCGGAGAGGTGGAAAAGGGATGTCACAGATGGTTCTGTTGGATGTATGATGAACAAATGATGGAGCACGGACAATATGTAGTTAATAGTCGGGTGGTGCATTTAGCTGGAGGGGGGCCCCAAATCAAATTCTGCTCAGGGCCCATGAAGCCCTGGCCCGGCCCTGAGCTAACCTTACACCTGCCCCTCACTTTCAGACACCTGAGAAGCTGCTACGGGGGGCCCTGAGTCATTTCACCTCCAACCTCCATGAAGCAGGGGAGGACAAAGGACAGACCTCCCTGCAGGACGGCTTTCACAGACACACAGACTCAGATCGTGGCTTGCATTACGCGACATAAACTCCAGGATGCATCTATGCGGAGGATTAACAGCAGAGGTTGGTCATGTTTCATCGTTTATTCTGTCTTCTGATTCGTATCTTTATGAGACGAGCCCTCGTCAATAATGCAGGAGCTGCTTCAGGAGCAAGAGAGAGTGTGAATGACTCTCAATCTACAGTCTGAGAGCGAAGATGCTGCATCGCTTTCTGAGTGATGCTGCACCATCCCCTTAATTAGTCCCCATAATTGCCGTTAATCATTTATTCCCGCTGCGATCAGGGAGCTAATTAAAAGGCTTTTGAATGTCAAATGCAGGCTGGTGTTAATTATCCGAAGCTGAAACTGAAGCACGAGCGTGATGGAGATGGAAATGTTGGAAATGTTAAAAACCGACTACAGTTGCAGCTCCATGATGAAAATGATCAAATGAATACAACCAGAAGTCTCACCTGGAAGATCTGACCGCTCACAGCAAACACACACAGACAGCAGAACTCACCTGATGAGTGACTGGAACAGGTGGAGGTGGAAGTGACTCCAGCTCTCACCTCATGGCTTATATCCACTCCTCCTCTCCACACCTGTGAGCAGATGCATCCAGATCAGATAAGCCCCTCCCTCCCTCCCTCTAGACGGCAGCAGCAGCATCACCTGCCCGCACAGGTGAGCAACCTAGCCATTTAAGGCAACCACAGGTGCTTTATGGCAACTGATATTTTTCTTCCTGGTCACAGCAGGAGCTGTCACAGCTGTAAACAACAGGGATTATGACCATTTTAAGGCATGAAAGTCAGCATGGAGACCTGTACCTGGGACCTTAGTTACTGTATAGAATGACAATTATTCAATATTTAAAAACATAAATACAAACACTGATAAATAAACATGTGTATGAAATAATCCCCTAAATAAATAAGGGATAAAGTGAAAAAACATTTCTTTGTTTTGTTCAAGGAGACCTTTATTCATCAGAGTTGTGTTATTAAATGAAATAAAATAAGTGATTTTGAATGTTTTTTTAATGAATCAAAATCTATTTGTATGTTTTTTGCCCTACTTATTTATTTATTATTGACTTTTGGTTAGCCTACATTCACAAAAAGATAAGCCCAACAAAATATAAAACTTAAAGCTCGTATTGTTAAAAGGTCACCAGTGCTTAAATCTTCTCAATGCTTGAGAAGCGAGCTCTATTTGTTCTTCTCGGCGTCACTGCTATGCCACCCGGCCTGTTTGCTTGGCCGAACGAGCCCAGAGACACTGCAGCTGCAACAGCCAAAGTGTCGGTGTGTTTACCTGTGAGGCAACTATGGCTCACAATCCACTGCATCACAAGAAAAACACAAGCACAACCCATTAAATGCACTCAACCACTGAACATAAAGTGTCCTGCACAAAACTCACAGCTGTAATTAAGCTTCATGGTGTCTCTGCGTGGCATGAATGCTTCCTTCCTCATTCTGCAGTCTTAAAAAGAAGAAGCTACTGACGCTGAAAGGTTTTATGTTGTTTATGTGACACATTATGAAGTTGGAAGGCACTTTTCCAACTCAGAGATCAAACTCCCACTCCACTTATATATATTTCAGGAAACAACAACACATAAATCAAAATATATACCAGTCATTTTATGTCCTTCACTGCTTTTACAGTAGCTTTCAACGCAAAACGTACCCTGAACTCTGTTCCCCTGCTGTGTGTTCTAACAGTTTCTGGAACTTTGCAAATTCTTGTGTGTAATATGAAAGATTAAGCACTCTGAAATGTCTTGACTACCATTTTCCCCTCAGTGCTGTAAACTGTCTCAACAAATGGTACAAGAAATGGGCTGATGCAATTGTTCCCTTTTTCCTCACACAGCCTCACTTGTACTTATTAGGCGTGACGAATGCTTTCCCACCACATCATTTGCAATTAAGGGAATGATTGTGCTTGAAAGACGGAGCGACTCCATCCGCAATACAAATAAAGTACAGGCCAGTCAACTGAAATCTTCCTTCTTACTGAATGCAAACTGTTGCAGTTGATTTACATCAGTATCTCCAGTTGACCGGTGTAAATGGCTTTATGGACATTTGCATACTTTAACTTGGAGCGTCATTTCCTGAAAACAAAGTGCATTTGATACAGTACTGCAGGGAAAAAGAGTCGCAGCAGTTATGAGATCATTTGGTAACACTGACGATACATTTCAGAAAAATATACTGTATGCAACATGTGTAATTTCTGATAATCCTATTTACACATTAATGTATTCTCAGTGGTGCCATAGCAAATTCAAACGTCTACATTATTAAAGAAAACATGAAACCAGAGACAGATTATCTATTCTTGGTTTTAGAAAAAGTAACAATTAAACATGGAATACTTTCTTTACCCGATTGACTGAGACAGACTGGATGTGTTACCTGGAAAATGGGCCTCCCATCTTTCTTTTGTGTGGGGACGTCAAGCAACCATCTCTGATTACTGATCAGAGTTGGTCTCAAACCAACTGCAGAGATCCACAGGTAGTGAACGGGTGATGAGCATCCAACACAATCACTCTTTAACACTCTTGACTGAAACAGTTTTTAATTAATTACAAAACAAAACAAAAATATACATGAATGTCCAGCATTTTACAAGTCATACAAAAGAGGCACACAATGATAACTAGAGCAGGAAATACAGAAAGTAAAGACATCCCATTTTATCCCATTTTATGACATAACATCTGGGCTTAACACACCCTAAGCTGTGTGGAGGTGCGTCAATCATCTGCTGATACTGACGCTGTAACTGTGTCGCCCTGTTTCTCTCTATACGTTTAAGGGTGTCATCTACTGGCCATTTGCAAACTCTGCAAACAGTGTCATGTGATAACTCAGGGTTTCCGGACACAAGACGAGAAATGGCTGTTTTGTTTTTTAAGTCTGAGCTCAACTCAACTTAAATTAATCAATAAGTAACCATTACACAAAGCTGCTGTTGTCCAAACTATCATACAATAAAATAAAAACAATAAAAATAAAAACATTTACATTCGCTGCAGGACAGACAGGTGTGGAGAGGACGAAGGAGAGCAGTGCCAGGTGAGTTGATTGATATCAGCTTTTCCTTGTTGGCTAATCACACTCTCCTTTTTATTGCAGGAGCGAGCTGGACCTCGAATTACTACTGCACACCAAGAACGGACATGTGGGTTTATGGGATTTTTTGGGTTTTGAATCTGCAGCAGGCAATTAAGACTTGAAAAAGAAAAACAGTTTTGCCCGTGCTCTGTGCCGAGTGAACCCAATTTTTCCCATGATAAATTAGAAAGGCAACCTAAAAATCTAAAAACCTATGAGATTGCCAGTTTCTGTTCACATTTTTGACATCTGGCAGACACTTGCTTTATCACTCTTTGTTGTAGTTCTTCTGCATATTGTTTTAAAGGCCCTCTTGAATATCAGTTGTGAACTATTTAAAAAAAAAAAAACCTTCTATACTCTAATCCTATATGAAATAACTTTATTTTCCCTTAAAAAAATGTCACTTGAGATGACAATCTGTTAAGCAATCAGATTAGTAGCTGCCTGACCACGCACATAATAAAATATTACTGGAAAATGAAAAAGTTGAAAGTCAACTTGAAACACTAGAAGACCGACAGAGACTGGCCAGTTCAAAACGATGAGCTAGTTGGTGCACAGTAAAAGAGCTGATACTGTTGTGTTGTGTGCTGGAGCGTTACAAGTGAACTCATTCGCTGATAGAAAGTCAGGTTTAGTTTTGTAGTCCACATTTATCACCAATTGATTCAGAGCAAAAACAGTGTTGCTTGTAAAAAAAAAAAAAAGAAAGTAGCTGTAAAAGCTCCAGTGTAGATTTTCTCCTTTGTTAATAACATCTTTTCACATCAGTTCAGGATCTTGGGGCTCCCTGAGACATACTATTTTAGATTTGTAATATGTCTCACATTATATTTCATGGTGTTAGATGTTTTCCCCAGCTACATCAGTTGTTCATGAGAATGCTGTAAAACTGTCTTGCTGTGAAGCTCCAGAAATGTCTGTGAAACCTCACCCTGCTTTTCACTGGCAGGGGGGGTGAGGAGATAATGACTGAACATTAATTTTTGAGTGAACTCTTTTTTTTTTTAACTTGTGCCGTAGAATCAACTATCACTGGGCATCGTCCACACTGAAAAGCTATCGTGCAGTGCTGAATCCAGTGATCCCAAGATTGGGCCCATCTTCCTGAAACACATTGTATTATTTAAAGTATTTGTATTAAATGGCCTGTGTGGCCTTTGACTCGGCCCTGGCACATCAGAGTTGGGACGTTCGTGATCTCATACCTCTGAGGGCCAAGAATGTAACAGAGCACGGTCTTTTCACAATGTGGCTCCTGTCACCACATCTTCCTGGCACCTGGCTTGTTATGCAGAGTGCGACATGGGAGATCCTATTTGAGCCGTTGAGTTTGCGGCCTTTCAGCGCCTGTCAGCAGGGCACCTGGCCTGAGATGCTCAGAGGGAGAGCAGAGCGGAGAGGGCATCAGCTCGGCCTTCAGGGATAACATGACAGTGTGCCATGGGCACAGAAGGGATCGTGTTATTGTCTGTCATCATAATTAGATGTTGGCTTTTGCTCCCAGCTTGATATAGCCCACACAAAAGGTCACCTGAGTTCAGGCCTTTAGAGAGACAATACTGAAGGAATGCTCGCAATCGTACAAAGTTTACTTTTTAACTTTTTGGTCAGAATGCCACCACGGGGATTTGTCTCTGATTGGACTGCTCATCATTGTTCTTTTGAATAATCTTGTTGTTGGGTTCTGCTTCTTTGTCTAAATTAGGTGCTTCTTCTTCTGGCCTCCTATCCTCCATGGGGAGTAGTATCACAGAAACTCCTCCCTCAGATGAGGTTCTGCTCTTCACACTTTGCTTTCCTTCTCGAGTCATTGTTGGCTTGCCCAGAACACTCTTCAGCTGTGCCCAGAAGAACGCCTGCTGGTTGACCTGATGGGGCCACTCCAGGTACGTCTTGGTACTAAGCATCTTCTTGAGCTTGCAGTACTTGCTAGGCAGGGAGTTGGGATCAATGGGCTCCTTCACCACAAGTATGACATCATTAAAGGTCTTACCCATTGCTCTCTGCTGAGCGAAGTACAGTTCATAGTTGCACCACTCACTGTTGACAAAGTGCCGGGAGAGGACGAATATCACCTGAAGATGGACACAAAAAAGAATTCAGAAATCATGTATTGAGTAAAATTAATATCTAATTTTCTTGTTTCTTTAGGCTACAAGTCTTTCAAGATGATGTGGAAACTGCTTTATTTTAGCGCCCTTCTTGTTGGATCCCCAACTCCATCTTTAACCCTCTCCACAAACACTGACGAACGACCCTGTCACATCTACAACGCTGGGTAGCCAATCATAGAGCTCTTTCACTATCTGTCTCAGACATGGGTTTAACATTGTGACTTGCATAAATGACCACCATAAATACCCAAAACTCAAACGTATTGGTGCAAAACAGCCCAATGGGGCCCAAAGTACAATCATTAACTCCCTCAGCCCTTTTTGTGAACTAATTTGCAGAGATTAAATGAGTCTTTTCATGCGAAACCAGTAATGCTGCATTCTGACATGTCTAGATACAAAGCGTAACTACATTTTAATACCTTACGACTGTTTTCAATGTTGTCAATGATGTTATCGATGATCCACCTTCCTGGCATGAAGTCCCTCTCATGAATACACAGACGATAAGGGTTCCTGCTGTTCTCCAAAGAGGGCAAGAGCTGGTCCCTCACCCAGTCTGCATCAGAGTGGCTATAGGATATGAAGGCATGATAAGTAAAAGGCTCTGGCTCCCCCGCCACTTTTTCCTTGTGAGCTCTGTATTTGGCCCTGATGATCTGATATGTGGCTTTAGTGTACCACGGAAGGTCAAAAATATAGCAAATCACCATCATTATTAAGATCACAGCTGCAGTGGTCGCGACACAGATGATGATAACCAGTCTAATGTCACAAGCCACATGACCTGGAAAGTATTTAGATATGACTGTGTTGAGCAAGGCCTCAGGGTGGTAACACCTGTAGTTCCAAGGCCAGTCCGTGAGGTTAACCTTTCCTTTGGACAGCGTGTCCTGGACGAAAGCATGGAGCTCACAAGTGCAATGGTAAGGGTTGTTTCCTGCCCTCAGTTGAGACAGTTGAGGCATGTCCTGGAAGGATGCCTTGCTAATGAGACCAAACGAATTCCCATCCAAAGTCAATGATTGCAGCGACGGACTTTCCCACTTAGATGGAATGAACTTGATTTTATTCCCACTCAGCAGAAGTTCTTTCAGGTTGGTGGCTTTCTCAAAATATACCATGTCCAGCTGGTCCAGGTTGCAGTAGGACAGATCCAAGTAGTGCACTGTGGTAGGCAGACAACGGAGGGATTCACTTACAAATTGATTGTGGTGAGCGATAAGCCGTGTGATATTATTTTGCCAAACACAGTCCTGGCTGTCTTCAGCAGATCCCAGTTTGTTGTTGCTAATGTCCAAAACCCGTAGCTGCTTGAACTCCCTTGTAAGCGATGACAAGTCTTTTAAGCTGGTCAGTTCATTGGTGTTAATATCGAAGGTGTGAAGATTTGGCATGGCGCCCTTGTAATCACACCGCTGGTTGAAGATGAACTCGTTCTTTAGTCGATTATTGGAGATATCGATAATCTCCACACCTTCCATCTCAACCCAGGCATCACAAGGCACGGAGTTGAAGTACACATACTGAATAGACAGTTCCTTGATTTTCTTGAACCAGGTGAAGCGCCAGTCAAATCGCAGTACGTCAGGATTGCTGATATACCTACAAGAAACAGAGATTTGTGGTGTTAAGTATGTGCAAATGAAAAGCAGGATCTAGCTGGGGTTTTTGTGATTATTTAAAAAGGTAGCTGATTTGCAAGAACATGTTATGTTACACAGTAGTTCAACCAAATTGGCATCCTTTGATGAAGTACTGATAACCAGAGACTGCTGCTACAGGTGTGGTTTAGATGTGATGACCAGTGAGGGAAGCGACTATTTGTTTGAAAACATCAATGACGGCTCCTCCGGAGGTTAGCGTAGCCTGCTGTTGATCTGATTGGTTGAGTTAGCACATGATATACAATAATTGAGAGATGGTTCATCCAATTACTGACCAAGTATTTTTAAAAAGAGCCTGTTCTTTTCCAAAACAGTTTCTGGTGGCGCCTTTCCAGATTGTTCTGTGTAACAAACCATCTGGCTCGTCAAGTTATTATTTGTTTGCAGTTAGTTAGTCTGAACTAGCTTGCAGGTGTCGCTCTATTTATGAGCCATCATAGGGCAGGATCAACCCATCAAAGGTGTAGAAACATGATGGGAAATTGCTAAATTTCAGAACAAATTTAATGATAATTCAAACTGGCACGTGTTGCCCCAAATTTAGAAGCTACTCACCAAAGGTCCAACTTATCCAGCGCCAGCTCTGTGATACTGGAACCTGCTCCACTATCCACAAACATGGGTGAACGGGCGAAGTCGATGTACTGAAGTCTCAACCGTCTGATAGAGGCAACTTGTAAGTTCATTAAAGCCATTTTCAGAAGGTTCTCATTGAATTTTCCTCTGTGAAATATTAGCTGATATGCTGTGATGTCTTTTAAACCCTGGAAAATGTCTTCATCTCCCATGTAGTACATGAACTCAAAAAGGTTGCGAAACTGGATGGCGATGAAGGTCTTGTTGGCGAGGTCACGTAGCATGTGACGTAGGGCGTTTGGCCGTTGATCTATGGCCATATCAAATCCCATCTGTCTTGTCTGAATGACTGCCAAACTTCCAGGCTCATAGTAACTTAGGTTGGAGGAACATTTGATGGCAAAACCTTGGAGCCTGATGTTCTTCAGGGGCTGGAAGTCACCTTTCTTTAGACCCATCACCAGAGGGCCACCCATAGACAGAACTTGGAGTTTGACAAATTTGGAGAAACTATCGGCCAAAGTGGCATGTTTGTAAAGATTGTTGGACATGTAGAGCTCTTTTAGATTCAACAGAGGAGTCAGAGCTGCGGCAGGAATTTCTTGCAGGGAGTTATTGAAGATGTTAAGATGCTCCAGTAGTTTGTTGTTCTTAAAGGCATCATTGTCAATGTGTGAAATGTTATTGTACTGCAGCTTAAGGGTGCGAAGCTGAGAGAGGTGGAGGAAGTCGTTAGCACGGACAGCTTGAAGTTTATTGTAAGAGAGATCTATGTCCTCCAGTGTGGAAGGAAACTGTCTCCATGGGACACTTTCAAGCTGTTTTCCCAGACAGTCTGCAGAGCGGCCAGAGTTGTAGATGAGACAGGGTCCTTCATCAGTGTTTGTGGTGGGGGTTGAAGATGGAGTTGGGGATGAGAGTGCTCCAAGAAGAAGGGCGCTAAAATAAACCAGTTTCCACATCATCTTGACAGACTTGTAGTCTAAAGAAACAAGAAAAGGAGAAATGAAATTCTGGCATTGTATTATTAACTCCAATAAAGAAAATGGTAAGACAGTGACCAAAATTTTCTATTGTCTCTTAAATTTCTTGCTCCTGTCTTTGTTGTTGTTGTTGTTATCCCACTTTTTATTGTATTATTCTCATGTTTTATTACTCTGTTGATTAATTTGTTCCCTGTGATTTCACATCATTGTTTTTCTGTTTTTGTTTTAAAGGTCCTTTTGGAACAGTGGCCAACCTGGGAACGAGAAACAAAAATCAACTTTTCTTACAAATAGGACCTCAATTAGTGCTTCTTGAAAACACCAACACATTGGGGTCTTGGAAACCCCAGTTAGAAATGAACAATTATACCTAATAGATGGAACAATTTATTTTCATGAGCCCTAATTTAAAGCACCAAATCAGTCACTTTGAAGGAGAGCCACAGAGATGGAGCATGACTTTTTTCATGTGCTCTGTTGATGACCCTAACTGCTCTTCCAAAGGTAAAATGTACTTAAAGTCAGAAAAACAAAACAAAAGGATGACTGTCAGATTTTTTGTAATGTTCTATTATGCAAGTGAGGGCTTTAAAAAGGTGTCTCAATGAGCGTCACACACACAAATAAATCTTGGCATAATATCTTAATCTTGCATCAGAGGAAAGTTCGCAGAACAAAGGAGGATGTGTTGTTATTTCACACAAATGCATTGTGGTAACATCGCTTCTCTGAAATTAACTGGCATGTAATTCCTGTAAACCCCCAAAAGCTACATGATTCAAAGACAACAAAGAAATCAGGATGAGCGAGCCATGATGTGGCAGATGACACGAGATCTTTGATCAGTTTCCTATCTTTTCCCATTGAATCATAAACGTGTCTTTGCAGAATAAACTATAAAATGCAAAAGAACATCACTCTACATTCACCACATGCTCTGAAAAGGACATCAGACCTCATGCATATGAAATAGACATTTTCAGTGGTCCCACAACAGCACTTATACACTTCACAGTACTCACCCTCTTAAGACTTTCCTGCTTAAGTCTCCACCAGCAGACTCTTAAATCCCTTCTGCGAATACCTTTTATTTATATTCCTGGTCCAAAGTACACACTGTTTAGGCCCTCAGGTGCAGGAGACGCCAAGCTTTACAGCCCCCGTTAAACAATCAATTGTGATTGGCTCCATAAGTAACCTGAGTAAACATTTACTGTATGTCTGTGCAGATATTGGAAGTGCATTGTTTCTATGTTTGTCTTTGGTCATCTGTGACAGCTCGGGCATCCACCAGAAGGATCCAGAGAGGGGGAGAAATACATTTAATTTACTTGCAGAATGGGAACTGAATTAAAATAAAAGCAGCAAAAACACTGATTTTAAGGGGAAGAGGATGAATATTAAGATAAACTGATGTGTTATTCAAATATGTGTTTATTTTTTTGACATTTTCAGCCATGTGAGCAATAAGGAATGAGATGGACTGTTAAGTTAAATGTCACTGTATATCTAAATGTATATTCCCTTAACACATTTGTATAGACTCTGCACTTTCATAGTTTTTATTGTTTCACCACCCGTGCTGCAGAGACAATTAAGTTATCTCATCTAATCTAAAACATCTTTTCCCCGCTAATCTTTCCTCATTCCGCTCAGATCAACACTCATCTTAATGACTCATTGTTAACATAACTGCAAGACGGCAAATAAAAGATTGTACTGTCTGAATGACTTGATCACGCCCTGTGTTTACTGCGTGGCTGTCATCTCTCTTCCTTGATACATAAACACTGTCTGTCCGAGAAAACAGCAGCCGTGATGCAGCCTCAGTGAGGAAACCACACACCTTCCTCGTCTATCTAATCTGGTCAACAGTGGACAGCTGGTCCTGGAAATTGACAGTAGATAAGATCAACATCAATAACATTGACTTAGTGAAACCCCTTGCGTGAAAGGCCATATTGTAAAATGCTGCTGCAATACCAGCCAACAATAACAAAGCCTGTTGTCAAGAGTATTGAAAATGTATTCACGTTGGAGACATTCAGCTCCTTCTCAACCAGATTTTATTCACTTTTATAAATTACGTTAAAGTTTTGTCCATGGCAGTTTTCAAGGGCAAGTCCAAGTGTAGCATAGAAGAAGACTGGTTCTTTAAAGAACTGGAGGCTCTGACATAAACCTACAGGATCGTAACATTGAGGAAAGTCCAGTGTTTCCATTTTGGAAAACACTGAGGATATTAAAACTACTTTTCAGTAAGCTTTTAGACATGGGTTGTAGCGTCACACCTTCTGTTATTGTCAAACTTTGATGCAGCCTATGTCGGACCACTGTTTTAGATTAAAGGCCAGAGTTTTTACTACATTTCTCTCATGAATGTCACCTTTTATCAAAATTGCATTGTTCAGTTTGTGTTGTCAAGTGTCGCATCTTTCTGGTCAAAGGTCACGTCTCACGTTCACAGCTTTGATTTATGGATGTTTTGACATCGGCACATGTCTGTTTAACTGTTATCTTGCCATATAGGCCCCCCTTCAACCATGGGTACGTCCTCTGAAGACAATAAAGTCCAATAAGATTCTTTGTAGACAGAGAAATCCCTACAGTGGATCCAATCCAAAACCGAGTTATTAAAAAAAAAAAAAAAGAAGCTGTCTCTCCCGTCACTCTATGACCTCCAGCTGGTTTGACATTAACCTGGCCTACAGGAGTTTCAGCGTCACGATCTGATGGAGAGAATTTATTGGTTGACTCTGTGCAGGTTAATGTCAAACCTCTCTGTTGTGTCTTGTAAACGGCCTTATCTGTGAAAGGAATGTGCACAAAAAATGCTGGCGAGTTTCAGGTGCTCTCAATCAATCCATGCTCTTCAGGGATGTGTTGCAATCACTTCAGTGTCACCACACAGGTTATGATATTTCTAGGTCACACAGTTTACACGTGGGACTATCTATACTCATGTAGATAAAAAACATATGGCTCATTTCCTGGTAAATACTATTTACATGCAGGTTAAGCCCACTGCAAAGGTTCATACTGAATTGACTGGAAACCCCCAAAGCATGTGAAAATTGAAAATAGATATCATCTATGGGCTGACATGCCTGACCACAATGACATTGTTTATTTTTGGACCCAGTTGAACAGGTGTGGCAGCCAAAGGATGACATATGATTCATGTTAATTGTAGTAAGAAAAAATACCACAAGTAAAAGTTTCAGTGTGACAGCGCCTCTTATTGTTTAAAGATACACTCCCTGTCCTATGATGAAATCAGTAGCATGCAAACTGGGTGACATTGTGAAAAAACAATCTTAAATCATTGGACCAGCGTCATCAGCGGACCATTAATAACATCTTTGTAAGACCTTAAGTTGAGACAGCCCATTTGCCAAGACAAATTGTTTCTGCAAACCACAGGTATGTCTATAATATGTACGTTTCATAGGCTACGTTCGATGATATGTTCACAATACATGCAGTTTGAATCTGTGTTTTAACATTTGTAAGGGTGAAACAACTGGATATTTTTAAGGAGAGTGGACATTATCCAAATTTAGCAATTTCCCATCACGTTTCTAGATGTTTGATAGGTTGATCCTGCCCTATGCAACAGCTGCAAGCTAGTTCAGCCAGGCAACTCGAGCTGCACTGATAAACTGGATAAAAATAATAACATGACAAGCCAGAAGGTTTGTCACATAGAACAATCTGGAAAGGTGCCACCAGAAGCTGTATTGGAAAGAACAGGCTCTTGTGGAGGCATGCACCAGACATTTTTGATCTCCAACTGTGTTTTTGAACAAAACCTTGGGACATTTCCAGATGTATTTTGGCAACCAAAATAGGTTTTCTCAGCCAATCCATGATGTTTTCTTCAGCCCCAAATCTAACCCGGTAAAACCTAAAGAAGTGTGTAGTTGCAGTTGTAAAGAAGCGCCAACTTTAAATTAATCTGTGGTTTTGCAGATATAATTGGCAAACATATATTCTTGTAATTAGGTTGGTTGAGGATGGAGCATATGGTAGCTCAAAAACAAATGTCAGAAAAAGGACTTTTGCAAATCACTTTTAGCAAATGACATAGACTACTATCAAAAAATAAGCTATCGTGAATGCTGGGAATTACTCTGACTTTCCAGGCTACAGCATCCTCGGACAGACTGTGGCCATTTAAATACATCATAGACTGAGCTCGTTGGGCTCGGCTCTATACTGTCAGACTTCACTCAGTTTTCCTCATTTCCAGGCTGCATGATGCTTGGCAGGACATCCATCAGCTTTGGCTATAGATGTTAAGCTGTTAAGCTGTTGTCAGCTTCAGCTTGAGTTAGCACACCTTTTGTGTGGTGGAGTTAATGAGAAAAAGTGCATCATAATCATCAAGGGAATGCCTTCAATGTGCATTAAAACAATTGCATGGAGATGACAAGCCCATTCTGTATTAGATTGAGACTGGTAGCATAAAACAAAGCACCTGTGTAACGTGAAATATGGGGCCTTAAACTCCGTGCTGAGCTGAGCTGAAGATAATGAAGTTTAAAAAAAATGACAGTTGAAGTCGATGGATGTTGAGTCTTTATAGTTCTTCATCGATTTAGCACTGAACTTCTGTAACACTGTCAAACTCGCAAAAGGTTTGAACCACGGTTCAAAATCGATGCATCATAATCGAAACCAGAGACATAGTGATGAATTCAGATTCCTTGTCAAATCCTGGTGCCTTCATTACCCACAATGCAACATGATTGCCAGGAATTGAGTCAGAGGTCTGGTTGTGTTTTGATATTAGCAGCTAATACAGACTCGAGCAGAGATGGAGAAGCAGGCTACCTGAAGCCTGGTAAGCTCATTTCTTTCAGGCTCCACACCAACAGATTTTATTTTCATTTTCTGACTTCAGCAACAACAGACACTGACCCAGGAGGCAGCTTATCAGATTTCACATCCTCCTCTGACACCACAAATGGATTCAGACTGTAGGCCTACGACTTCTTTCACATTTGCAGTAGCACTCCAAACAAACAGATTTCTATGTGTAAAAATGGTAGAGTCCTACTTGCAAATATTTCACATTGATTTTCAAGTGTTAGATTTCAGCATATAAGCCCAATTATATCCAGAACTAATTAAGATGTGAGGCTAAAATAAAAGACAATATACCAAATGTATCTTAACTTCTGTAAGTTAGACTGTACTCTGAACCCGGTGTTGTTTGGTCCATAGCAACTCCCTGGATCCATAGTGTGACGTGGTCGACCTGCAGTAAAATCCCAACCAGGCTATCAAAGAAACAATAAATGGCTCTATCAATGATTAAAATATCTCTATCATATGCCATGAATGATGTCATTACTGTGTCTGATATTTACAGAGCAGTCAATAATTGTTAGAAATAAGCCCTTTCATTGATATACGATGGCAGCACTGTGCCTATTGCTCTCTGTACGACGTTTTAATCTGGCAGCAGACTTGTTTCATTGATGAGAGTCCTTCCATCTGGTTTAATGATGGTCAGCGTTTACATGCTACGTATGAAACATCTATGTCAAATATACATCATCCTTCTTACCAGCAGACACTCTACATGCTTATGTGATTGGTAACAATTTCCCATGAACCTCTGGCAGTATTTAGACATACAGTTTTGGATACGGCCATCCCTTAAAAAAAAATCTGCTGCCAACACCACACGGTCAACTTAATATCATTTCCGCTGCTCAAAGCACTAATTTTTTCCTCACTTTTAAGAAAATAAGCTGCTGCATTTCCCTTAGAGGGAGCAGAAATCCTCTTTCAGAATAGGAAGTGACAAGTCAAAGCTCAATGAAAATGTAACTTCCTAATCGCGCTGTCAAATCACTTTATTAGACCAGAAATATCCCGACATAAGCCAAGCATCTTAGTGACAATGAGTTAACTTCAGCTGTTATGTTTAAAGTTACACATCACATGAGACTGGAGGAAGTGATGTCTTCTTAAAAGGTAGTGACATGTAGTTGTGTAGTTATTATCTTGCAATATTTGCTTATTCCCTTAAGATTTACCTTAATTAATTCTGGCATGATCGGGATGCTGACCATTTGACAGCGAAGCAATGGTGCAAAGCAAACAGAGAAAAACAAAATGAAGACTTTGATTACCCATTTGAGGACAAAACCTAGAAAACACTTCCTCCTTATTCTGATGCCAACAGAAAATGTAAAAATTAACTTCTGACCCGTTTTTCATTTGAGATTTAATTGAAACACTCAGACAAGGAGCAATCATCCACCCGGCTACCGACAGCCAATTTTCCATTTTCAACCAATTTCAGTCAGAGCAGCAGTCTTGTAATTGTTGCAGACCTTTGTCACGGCACATATTTTCATTTTTCATTGCAAGAAAAGAGCAGGTGTATCTAATAGGTTCATCAATGTCATGGTGTTGTTCAAAATGTCAATAGCCCATTGTCATTTGTTTTGCAGTTGCAGTTGCATGAGGAAATTTATATTTTGTACTTCCTTGCATTTGTCACGGGAAACAGGTGTAACGATTACTACATCTAAATTCCATTTTGGTGTTTCAGAGCCACGGTTCTATTGTTACACATGCTGGCTCATGATTAGTGCTTTACATATTTGGAACAGAGACATTGTTGATTAAGTTTGTTGTACCTGAGCATTTTTTCCTGCCATGACAAGACAAAATATCCACTCAGAGAAAGCTCTATGACATGGGACTCATGGGGAACCCCAGATTTTGCTTTCAACTTAAAGTTGTTTTTTTTTAGGAATTTGTAAAAATCTACTTACGGAAGCAGTTCCATGAATACAAAATGTATGAAGCCAATAACAGCATTTCAAAGCGTCAAAAGAAAAAGGTTTAGGTGTTCAGTCTCATGTGTGACCTCCAGAAGGGAACAATGCTCAACACAGAACAATGTGTCCTGTGTTGCAGTGATTTGACTCCACCTATGTACCATACTCCTGTGATCTGTGCTGATATAGCACTGATGTATAGTATAATATAATATTTTTAGACGGCTCTGATGGAGCTCTGGATTTATCATCTGGAGAAAAGTTATTTATTAATTGAATATGTAGAAGTGTTTAAAGTTTTAAAGTCATCATGCCATTTGTAACAGGAATGTTAATGTGAAGCGTCACATTATATTATATTATTAAAAAAAAATCGTGGTTCAGTCACACAAAGGGGGGCTGACACACACTCCCCGGGGGACCGAAAGATGCTTTAAAGTGCTCAACTCAACCCTTTAAAGATTGAAGTTACAACGTATTCAAAAGAAGTCTGAAATAATTGACAGTGTTCAAATTGAACAACTTTGAAATAATCTAAAAGGAAGAACAGCAGCAATGACTTCAGGATACAAACAAATCCCCATGAAACCACAAGAGCCTTGGGCTTAACTTCTGATCGCTCTCATTAAAACCTGCATCTCAAAATGACTTTAGTTTACCAAGTGCAAGTTAAGCATCTGCATCTCACAGTGGAGCTCCAGACATTATCAGTACTGACTAACAGCTGCTCACACCTGCCTGAAATGAGCTCATTCACTGCTGGAGCTTCACAGGTGCTACCGACTCAGCAGGCGGATTTCCAGAGGAGACTGGTGTTAGCTTATCTTATGTTATTATCATTCTCGACAAACCCAACTCTGACCCAAAACTCTGGGTCACATTTATGGTAATCGGCCGGTCAAAGCTATTTTTGGATTTCAGAAGTTTATTGCACAACAATGGAGTTTTATGACACAGACACATAAGCTATAACTGGCTTTGGCTGCACAGGAAATACTTGATAGTGGATGTTCATTGTTGGTATTGGTCTTTTCAGGGAATTAGCTGATAAAAGCAAGAGTCTACACAGGGCAACTACTGTGAGCCAGGTCGACATCAGTGTCATTCAGTTTATCACCAGATGCACTACAGGCTGTAGGGACATAGTCTTGGGACAGTAAACAACCGAACTTGCTGTCTGTTGAATATAAATGACGAAGAAACCCAGCTTCATGCTTTTTGATTTTTTTTCCCCTATTTTATCAAAGTCTTCCTGAACTGTGACCCCCAAAACCAAGGTGCGTTCCAAACCGTGACAGCCTCCAGGTGTAACTTGTGTGAACAGGAGATTAATAACTAATCTGTGCACGATGTACAAGCCAAGCCGGAAAACACTTTTTATCGGGTATCAATAAATTATTGAAATCATTGTTTGAAACTCTCTCTTGTTGTCAGCCAGTTGGAATGTTGCTGGGAAGGTAACAACTGTCCTTTGGTTATTTTGGCTGGAATATTGAAACCCTCATCAGCAAATAGACGGTACTGTAAAGGTGACACCTAAACCAAGTTGGCTGGGCTGTCAGCCAACAGGTAAGATAACTGTGTAGTAAATACTCACCTTTACAGAGCCTGGGAGGTGCCATGGATGTGTGAAATAGTCGTGTGGTTATGAGAAGTATCACATCCGTTTCTGATGAAGGCTGCAGTCGATCAGTTGGATCAGCTGTCAGTCGGCTTCAGATGAATCTATGCCAATAATGCCAATAATATTTTTTTTATCATAACAGAGCTAAAACTTGTCGAGAGATTTAAATAATAAAGTTAAACTGATTCCGCACAGCTCTGTTACCTGAGAGACGCATCATATTTATTGTTTCTTATAATTCGGGTAATGTAATGTTTTCCTCATTGATGATGACATGTTTTATTTCACCCACCAGCAGTCCATCTTATCTTGACTTGCAAAAAGCAAACGTTATCAGTCACTTTCACCTGAATGTTTACTACCACCCGTTAAATCAACCAGTGAATCTAATCGAGGCTTTCACAACCTGTTTCTGATAAGCATCTTTCAAATAAACATTCAAATCTGAGTCTGTTGTTCCCAAAACATTTTGACATGATGCTTTAAAATGACAAAAAAAAAAAACAATGTAAGTCTGTTTGATTATTCATCACTGTTATTGTATCTAAGCCTCATGCCTGGAAGATTGATGAACAGTTCCTACTTTTAGAGTCTTTGTGACAGATTTATGGGCCACTGATGACTGATGACTGATGAATTGGCCTTTATTCAGAGTCTGATATCTCAGTTTACAGTTTCACTGCTTCACCATATTTAAAAACCCTCCAAATGTTTGTTCACTTGAGTCACATCATCAGCCACAGAAGAATAATTACTGTGTGATGTTTGTTTCATAATCTATCAGAGATGGTCCAGAAAGTTTTGAAATCCAACAAATTCCAACTGCAACAAACTCAAACCAGATCATTTTTATACTTTAAGAGCCAAAACAAGTTTGAAACAGACATGAAAGAAAAAAAAAAGTCTTTGGACTCACCTCAAGACGGGCAGTCAGCTTCAACACGTCTGTCGGTTTGACTTTTCACAACTGCTTTCACCCGTGCTGTGTGTTCAGAGGAGAACGAGAAGTGACTCAACACTGGCTGAGTAAGCCTGTGGCAAATCTGTGTGTATGTGTGTGTGTTGCAATGCTCAGGTATGTGGAAAGTATCAGGGGAAGTAATTTATTTTTGCCTTCAGAAGCCTTTTTTTGCACTGTGGCCAACATTCTTGCCCTGCGGACAGATTTGTTTTTACTGGTCAGGATCCATTTCTCCCTTGAACCCAACAAATGAACCCGTAGATGTTTACAAAATCAACGGCAACATGTGCCGACAGGTGCTGTTAAAAATATTAAAGATGGTGGAAAATATTTGTGGGTGGAAAGGAAAATGACTACAAAAAGAGTCGATGAGTGTTTACATCATTTCTAACACTCTATAGCATCAGAAACTGAGATCTGAAGATTTGCTGAATGTAGAAAAGTGGTTGGCTACTCTCCAGATGGTCTTATCTTCTGGAACAGCTCGGCCGTACGCAGAGAGTCAGGTACTGTTTAAATCCTGTTTTGCAAGCCCTAAAATATGAATGAAAATATCCATGCTGTGCCAGGTGCGCATAAGAAAGATAGGATTTCTGCAGAGATCTGAGTGTGCACAGCTGCCAGCGAGTTTGTCTGTGCTGGCAGAGTGAACGTAATCTGCTGAGAATGTGGAGGTTGCTTTTGTCTCTGCAAATCTGCACATATCTCAGTGTTATTTCCTGTTTGTCTTTATCCCGTTTCCACACTGTTTTACACCGCTATAGGACTCTGGTGAACTGAGCTTTTGCTTTTACAGTAGCCAGCTCTGAGCCTGTTTAATAATGCCACAGGTACGGGTCAAACCACTGGTCTTACATGAATCCGTCCAGGGTTGTGTCAAAGTTTGTTCCGCTCATCAATTTGATTCCCCACGCCTTAACCAGAGCCCTGATATATCCATAAACCTTGTAGTCATTTTAATGCTTAGCCTCACCCTAACCCCAATTAGTATTTGAAGGGTAGTGCTGTATTATCTGAGGGGGGAACAGAATGTGAAACAAGGGACAACTGCAGGCTGGTTGCAGTTTGCAAACTGGGCCCATGTATCCTCAGTGTGAGTTTCACTTCAGCTACTTAAAAGACTTCCATCAAGTGATGGAGAGTCAGACTTCACTTTTTTCTTTTTTGGTACGCTGAATCCATTTCAACAAGGACATTTCTGGCCATTATAAGTTTTCATTCAAAGACTTGTGTCAGCAGGAGGTGATGGTGCGCAGTGTGAGGTCGTTGTGATCAAAGCTCCAAATGTTCCCATCCCATCATGGCTGAATTCATCTGATACAGGTGTAAATAACCAGCCCAATTTAAGGACTGCTTTGAGTTATCAAAGGAAAATGATGTCATCAGTTTTCATTCTGTTGATGACTACAGAATTTCTTTGGTTGAGAATATTTTAACCTGGTATGACACTAAAGATATGATCTTGTATTGCCTCACCTGTAGGCGTGAAAAGTGTGTTCTCATTTAGCTGTAAAGTAAGCGTGTATATAGACTTTCAAAATAAAGCTTGCTGAGAAACACAAGTGACTGTCGCAGTTTACTGAGATTAAGGTAAGGTAAGGTAACTTTATTTGTACCCAAGGGTAGATTTGGTTGCAGTTAAGAAGAATTGGCTGCTTACACACACAGACAGCATTTACGACATCGACAGCGACATAACAGTGACAACATTCCTCCAAAAATGGAAAAATGTATAAAAAGTATACAAAAACGTATCGGTATCAAAAGACAAAAGATAAATACAGAATACAAGCCATCATGGCAGATACAAACTATGTCAGAATATGTCACACCGTGGTGAGGGATGTCCTGTCTTGGGGTTTTTGTCTGGCGAACTTCCTGTTTTATGTTGAAAATCTAATCCTCCTCTTGTTTCAGGTCACTTGCCCTTCCTCCTGTCTCACCAGTCTGACCTCTCCCCTGATTCCCTGATTGTTTCCACCTGTGTCCCCCTCCCTCATGTGTGTATATAGTCTTCGTCTTCCCTTGTCTTGTTGCTAGAGTATTTCGTCGTGTTGAGTATCTCCAGCGTATTTCACAGCCTAAGTCAAGAACCTCGTGCCTTGTCAAGTTTGTATTTTCATGTTTTTTCAATTCCTCTTAAGAAGTGTGACCTTATTTGGTGATAGTTTTTTTGGTTAGCCTTGAAAATAGTTTTGTTTGACGATCCTTTTGTTTCCTCCCTTGGAGCGTCTTTTGTTCTTGTAGTTTTTTGCAATTCAGTGTAGCTCAGTTAAGTTTCCAGCCTTTTGGTTTTCCCTCTTTGAGAGTGGTTTTTTGTTTTGTGTAATTTTCATAGTGTATTTATTTATTCTTAAGATTAGTGTAGACCTTGTGCGTTTTTCCTCCTTCGGAAGTGATTTTCTGTTCTTTGTTTTCTTGTGTTTCGTCCTCGTCTGTTCAGGTGAGTCTAGTTTTTCACAGCCTGTTGTTTTGTCGCCCATTCTGACGAGAATTCTAAAAACCATCAAAATAAAAGCCTGTCAACACCGTTCACTGACTGCATCTGAGTCCTCCTCCAGTTAGTTGGAACTGAAGAGGCCTCTTGGATGAGAGGTCAAACTTCTTCAAGGAACTGAAACCAGTCCAGTAACCTATGATACAACTCTTAGAAACACTGATTACATACTAGTGTGCATACTACCTGCAAGTGCATATTTGATAAATACCTGTTTCATTGTTCTTGCGCAGGCTAAGAGGAAAAGCAGCTCAAGTTCCTTCTTGGATGCACTTAAGAAAGATGAAATATAAAACAGAGTCCACCACTCAATAGTTAGAATCCTGTCTTGATATAAGCAGGTACCAGAGAACAGACGATGAAACATTGACACTGACACAGTATCGTCTGGTGGATTGGCGGGTCTATTACACTCTGTGCTGTGACACTAAAATGAATAATTCCAATCAAAATTGTCCAGGAGACAAATATCTCAAAACACAGGCAATTAAAACCCAAACGGTCTCCACTGGTAGATACTGCTGGAAAAAATATGATTGAGAAAATATTGTATATTGGCAGAAAAACACATTGTAAATAGTTTTATTTGTCACGCTCCGATTACCATTTAACTGTCTTTACTCCTCATTGTGCTGAGAGACATGACATCTGGAAACAATTAGAATGGAATATGGTTTGATTTATTTTCCTGGCACGGGTTGAGAATTTCGTTTTCTGGCCGCGTTCCCGCCGCCGCGAACAGTGAGAAGATTGACATGTGACACGACTCTGTTGGATGTGTGTTTGTGTGCGTAGAAAAGAGACTGACCTTGTTTGTGTGTGTGTGTGTATGTTCCTGATAACTGCAGAAAAATGGATGTGCCAAACCAATTGAAAAGAAAAGAGGATTTATATTTATAGTGGCTCCTTGTGCTAATGCATGCACCAATTCCAGCCGGAATATATGAATAGGGGATTTAGAGGCAAACAGAGAGCTTGCAGAGTAAGATAGAGACTCCCACTCAGGGTCCTCGACAGCAGCGCCTCTCTGTTCTTGAGTAGAAACTTGAGGAATTGATTGACTTCTGATGATTATGCAGCATGTAGAAAGGCTAAACATGTTGTGAAGGATGCACTACAGGAAGGTTTACCACATGCATGGCCTTCTTTAAGCGTATCAGCATGCTTACATTTGTGAATTACCATCTGCTAATTACAAAGTAGAGCTGAGTCTGATTGCAATCTCATTAGCTCTGCAGTTATTTAATCACAGACCAGTGGTGGTTAACAAAAAACTAAGAGCTGATGGTGTCGAACAACATTTCTCTTGAAAACGCCAAATGTGGACGTCACGGTGGCGCTAATGGCAACATTTAGATCATCAAAGTCATTAGATTTCATCATCGGAGAACCATTAATGTCTGTATAAAATGTTCTGCCAATCCATCCAGTAGTTGTTGAGATATTTCTGAGGATGAGTAGAGCTTTGACCTGCTGGGGGAGCTACAGGAGAAGAGAGAGGATCATCAGCGTCAGTAGGATTCATCTTTTTCTGGACAAAAGTGGAGGATCAACAATGGTGCCAATGGTCTGACGTCATTGATCACATGGAAAAGATGGATAAATGCGCAGGTTAAAGTTATTTCATTTTGGTTAGTCATTGGTGTTGGTTGACTCATATTTTTTACACTGTCATGCCTTCAGTTCTGTGTTGCTCACTGAGTCTGTGCTTAGTCACAGGTTTTCTTCAGCTTTTCATGAGTCATGACTGTCTGGAAGTCTGCCATGCAGTTGTCTTGGGCCAAGTCAGTCAGGTTTGTCCAGGACACGTTTTTTGTTTCCTCCCTTCTGGTTATTATTTAGTGTGGTTTGAAAAAGAAATCATTAATTTGTCAAACGAGGACTTTGTTTCAGTGTATTTCGCGGCCTTTTTCAAATGAACATTACAACATTTATTTACTTTCTGAGATTAGAATGGATGATTCGACAGCAATCATGTCTGTGTGATGAGTTGTGGAACTAGCTTAGCTCAGTTTGTTGAAGCCTAAGGCAACACCCCCTGAAACCACAATCTGTTGTTGCCTCACCATCCTGCTGAAGATAGTACACTATAATCTGTTAACTAAAGAGAATACAATGCAGTCATAATACATAATGACATAATAATGATGATAATAATAATAATAATAAGACAGTGTGAGGTTAACTGAGCAAGCTTGAATCTGATTCTACGTCACCTCATATCCACAGAGTTTTTCCTGCCGCAAGCGGACAATAACAAGGTCCAACAAATGGTTAAACATAAAGTGTTGTGTCGGTTTCACCTCCTCCTCAGTGTCCTCACCTCCTCCTCAGTGTCTCAGAGATGAAGGAGCTCATCTCTGACACAGACAGCCAGAGGAGATGGTGAGGAGCGTTAAGTACCTCGGCTTCATCCGAGACAATAAACCGAGCTCCATCAGCACACCACATATGTCCATAAACACGGCCGACAAAGACTTCTGCCGTCCACAAACTCTCTCAGCCTTCAACCCGTTCTTCACCCTCGTTCCCTCAGGCGGCAGGTGCAGACAACACATCTCTTTTAAAAAAGAGGCCTTGGGAGGAATTTTGTGTTCTCGGCTATAAGGGGCTTTGAAAAGCCTGAGCACACTGTGATGTTTTTAAATGTTAGCTCGCTTCTTGTTTATGTACCGTGTTCTGGATGTCGTTTCTGTGCACTGTGCCGACACATTTTCCTCTACGTCGGACATCAGAACAAATCTGAAATGTATTTTTCCAAACATCAGTGCTTTTTTAGAATCTGATTTGCTTTTAACATGTAATTTAATAAATATCATCTGCTCGTATCTCTTTGAGCACTTATGTATTCATGGTGGCTCCTGTTTGCAGTCACAGGTGTAATTATCACCTCATGTTTAAGGAGCATAAAGTATTATTTGTTTGTTCAAGTAATTGGTAAAGACATTAAAAGGTGGTACTGAAGTGTCTTAAGAGACGTTACACTGATGTGAAAATTCAACCTCCATGATTATGCATGTGATCAGCTCCCCAAATAGACATCAGTACTTAATTTGGTGCCAGTTCAGTTCATCAGAAAATGAAGAGGGATGGCAGCAGCCTCACTAAATACTCCTCAGTTGGATTAACTTGATATTTCCTCTCTGAAACATTCATCACTCCAAACGTGCTGGTTTTCCTTTTCAAGTCCCATCAGTCTACTGGCTACTTCTACATCATCTCCAATTTTTGGAGCAGACAGGTTTTAAGCTCGTGTCATTTCAGTGCCGACTGGTGGAGATGAGATGCTCGTGTTGGATCCAGACTTGTAAAATGCCCTTGATCATGAAGGAGGAGGCTGCAACAGAAGGGGAAGCAGCCAGATACACAGGACTCCTGGTGCATGTGATATAACCAGCAGAGGCAGGATTTATGACTGGGGTGACATCAGTGGATTTTAAATACTCAATAGTCTGTATATCCTTTTAAATATTCTGGTCAATACACCAGACACTGGCCAGCAGATGGTGATGAAACGTGCTGCTCATCTTGACAGGAACCCCCAACTGAGTGTCAGCCATTTTGTGTTGTGTGCAGATCTCCTGAATGCACCTTCTTGACATTTAAACAACTTTTAATGTGCACAACAGATCTTTCGCTCAGATCTCCTTATAAAGAGAGGAGACTGATTGATTAAAACCAGCTGAATAAACATAAGATGAAAAAGTTATCTTTTATTAAAGTCACACTGTGAAACATCAAACCTTTAATACGCCCTTAATCATTTCCTCATTTACTCCTTTAAATATGATAAACACGTTTATCCAAATCAAGTCTGTGGTACAAGAAACCCCTAAATGTGTCCTTTAATTTGAAAAGAAGAGAAATACACCCTTTAAAACATTTCAAAATGTCAAACGCCCTTAAATTGAATAGATTTAAAGGAACAGTTCACACAAAAATGAAAAATCAGTCAATATTTCACCTCCATGCTGATGGAAAGTCAGGTGAGGTTTCATAGTCCATAAAACATTTCTGAAGTAAAACAGCAAAACAGCGTTGCAGCATTCTGCTAAACAACTAAAGCAGCTGGAGACCAGATATTCAAAATCTTCACTGTAGCTGCTGAGCTAAAAGCTTTAGCATGCATGACGTCTAAAGTGGATGCAGGAGCCCAAAGATGTAAACAACATCTTTTCAAATCCATTCTTGAACTTGAAGAAGCTGACTGGATCCATTTTATGTTATTTTATTTGGTTAAATTCTAAAACAGGTCAAGTTAGGACACTCTGCAATGCTGTTTTGCTCCAGACATTTTTTTGTAGACTACAAAACTTCACCTGTTTCCATCAGCATGGGGGTGAATTAAAAAAAATTCATCACTGTTCCTTTTAAAGTGTACTTTCCTCCTTTATTTTCACATAAATTTCAAATATTTGACAAATTAATTAATCATCAATTAGTGTTATTTGGGTTGGCATTTTGGTCATAATACAAAATATCTTCAATAACTATTTGAGTTTAGAATTCAAATGATGAATTTACCTGAGGTGTCAATTTAGTAATTAATACAATTTTGAAAGGGGTTTCTGCATGAATTAACTTTTTTTAAGGGGTAAAACTCAAAATTGACTATATACAATTACAGCGACACCTTAATTTGTACATTTAATTGGTTATACCCTTAAAAAAAGGCTTAACTTGTATAATCATACCCTTTAAAATACTGTAATCCAATTATTTCCTTAAAATCCCATTAAAATATCAATTTTGTTATTACTGATGGGTAAATTAATCATCATCATGTCAAATAAACACAATAAATCCTTTCTTTATACTTATATTTTATTAATTTTCACCGCACATGTTCAGGGAAACACATGTCAATATGGATTTGTTACATGAATATCTATTGCACTATAGATATCTGTTCTTTTAAAAATACATGTTATGAGATGGCATTAAACTGGCATGGCACCAATATAAATCTCTCTCTTTTTTTTCATTAATAGTAGAGTTTGGCATGTTACTTTTTAAAATTAGATATATCAAGACACATAATCGTGGGCACACATCATGTACAGAACTTGAAACACTCAAAACCCCAGAGCAAACACAACGGCGACCCGCTTCGCTCGACATCGATTTCGTTTACAGCAGATAGCGTGATCCACTAAAAAAATGGTTTCCTGAAGGCAAATCAAGAGCTTGCTTTGATGGAGATTAGCCTCTATCTGGCCCGGACTGGCTGACGTTGACGGATGTTGAGTGAGCGATAACTGGATTTTTGATAAAGCGCCCGGCGTGAATATCCATATCAAAGCAAGGACTTGAACACAGAGGAGATGATGTTTGAAGACAGCGAGTGTTGGTAAATGCTATAAATCAAAATTCCACACATTGGCCAGGGAAAAAGTGTGGATATTAAAGCGGAGCCTTGTTGAGTTGAAGAGGATGATAGGGTGGTGCTGAATGATGAAGATCTGATTCAAGCTGTCTGAGGACCACCGCTCCTCGTGGAGAGGGGGAATGCAATCACCTCTGCACAGCATCAACCGTCTGACCTTTACCAAGCTGTTATATGAGGTCAGATCTCCTGGTGAAACAAACGCTGTGTCCCAAATCCACCACACTATAACACAAATCTGCTCTGTGTGCAACAACAGCAATACAATAACTCAATCACCAGCATGGAGGCTGGAGTGTCGAGCTGATGGACACTTCTGTCCAACAACAGATATCTGGCAGCTATTAACAGCTGAGACAAGCAAAATGTTTTGCAAAATTGATTAAATAACAGATTTAAAGATAAAATAGAGTAACTGTTGATATTGTTGAGAGAAATATTTCTCCTTGGTAGAAAGGCTTCTCCTTGATCTGCATCACATTGGGCAAAGGATGCTTTGGCACATTGTGCAAACGCTCAAGGACGGTTCGTGTTGATGTCAGACTGTCAGAATTTCTGTGTTAAGGAGATGATAAATCTAAAAAGTTCATGAGAATGTCTGCTCGTCCCTGTCTTTTACACTTTTCCTCCTCTTTCACTTCGTATTTCTGGTGTCTGTATTTACCACTAACTTTGGAATTAAAGAGTTTTTATCCAAATCCTAATCTACAAACATTTCACACTCAGCTCCACAGCAATTAAAAATACTGCTTGCTGCAGCATATTTAACACATTTTGAATGGAATCATTATATGTATGTTAAAAACTTCTCGATATACTTATTATGCATAATTAAAGCTGCTACAAGGAGCTTTCTTTTATTGTTGATTCTGGCGCCTCCTGTGGATAAAAGTGGAACTAAGTAAACTTTGTTTTAGTGCAGACAACAGATCAACTTGTTTCCTCAGTTTATCCTCATCAAAAAGATCTTCAGCTTATTTAATAACTATAGTAACTTTACAGAAGCAGCCATTCTTCTTGCTGATAGTCTAATTTGCTTTTGCAGGTCGTAAAGCGTAACCACTTGAAAGTTCCTTGTTGTACATTTGAATAAAGATTTGAATAACTTGGTTTTCATGATAGCTTTACTAAGCTGATGGTTTCAGTAACTTTGAAGTTTGCATACTTTTATCTCTGGAGCAATGGTCGTCAGTACCTTCAGAATTATCCAATGGATTGAACAAAAGAGTCCATCACATCTATCTTTTGAGTCTGCTTACCATTTACTTAATTGATTTTGCAGCGGTACCATTGTCACGCTACTTCTGTCTTTGCTACTCAGAGAAGTGATTATCAGATAAAACTTTGACCAATGCTGTCATTTTCCCTGCAAGTATAGAGTTTGGACTTGGGACACAGCGACAGAGCCTATGATACAAGCTTTGTTTGCCTAATTAGAATTGGCCTCTTCTCTCTGTGATAACAGGTTGATGAGTCAATTCACAACAGTTACAGAGCAGTTATGGGTCCAGTATAAAGGAGGTCACAGGAAATGCCTCGAGTACATCTGAGCATGTTGAGTTAGTTTCCTGCCAAAAGTCTCTGGCAGCGTGGACTTTGTTAATGGCCGTTACTAAGTGTTTACCAACACTTTGCTCTGGTGGCTGGTGTTAATTCCCACCCAGGTGGCGACACAGAGACACAAAGAATGATTAGTATGCATGTCGGGTTTTTGAGTTGTGAGTTGAGTTGTTGTTAAGAGGTTGTACACGTCCTCAGAATTTGCCGGGGAGGTATTATTTTGCGAGGTAAGGAGCGAGGGATTTAGCAGATGACCATAAGAAGAAGCAGCAGGCGGATGAAGTGGCTCAACGCAGCTTTGTTTTTTTTTTTTGTTGTTGTGGCACAGTCAATAACCCGCGTCAGTGCAATGCAGAGAGCAAGAAGATCCCCGAGCAGCAACCCACAACCGAGCTGAGTGAGAAACACGACATCACTTCACAGCCGAGGACACGCCGCTCGTATCCCTGATGGTGTAAAATAAATTCTTTAATAAGCCGCATGACGAGCCAGCTCTATTGTCTAATTGGCTATTAATGACATTTCTGCCACAGTGGAAGGCTCGGCACGGCCAGATTTATGTAACATTACTGAATGATAATTCGCAATGCTCTGGAGAACATGCTAATCCGCTGCATAATTCATCGGCGCACAAGCATACTACTTCTTCAGTCAGCTGATCAGTATTCATAAGGTTTGATCTTAGTTTTTGGCACTTCAGTGCTGTTGAACTTCAGCTACATTCCCACCTTGTAGCTCTTTAACATTCAGCCTTAATCGTACTCTCGATACATTTCGTCTTATCAGATGAGAGGTTAAAGAACGGTGATGCTGGAATCCTATAGCCGCCGCTGGTTGTGGTTGCTGCTGTACGTCAGTGAAGCGTCTTGGTGGAAATCTGTCAAGCCTTTTTGTTTCACAGCATTAAGATACAAGTAAAATAATAATAATGACTATTTCCTTGTCTGGTTGCACTGTTCCTGGGGAAAGAGGCGAAGCAGTCAATGTTTACATATCATGTTATAACTATGGCATAAAAACCCAAACAATTGAGACAAACATTCACATACATAGGCAGCAATGGTAGAAATCAGCATCTGCAGAGCAATAAAAATACTGAACGAACTTCACGGATCTAAGTACAAGCCTTTTTTTTTTCCTCCTAGCAAACTATAAAACACAAGCCCAATATGCAGTTCCATTTAGCTTCATCTGCCCTTTTATGATGATGTAATTATGTGTTTATTGAAATTGCTTTAGCGTAACACCTTGTTCACATCTTTTACGCATTGTGTGGTTGCCAAAAACTTGATGTCGTTTGCAGCAGAATAGCCCCTCGTTTCACTGTCGGTTCTGTTTCCTAAAAGAACACTAATGGACATCTGGGGATTTGCACCATTATCAAAAAAGGTCGCTGCTGCGTCACATAGCTTCCAAGCCTCGTCCCCCTCAACACCTATATCCCAGAGTTGGTAACACTTCATTTAACAGATCTGCATGTTGCCCAGTCAGTCGGTGGTAATTTCCAAGTAACATATTTTTTTACTTACAAAATTACCGCAATAGTAATTACCTTCTGTTTTATCTTCCAACAATACATTTGCTTCTGCTGAATGTCTGCTGATCACGTCATTTCAACTTCCAATTAGTTTCTGTCAAACTTCCCCTCAGCAGGCCACTAATTGAAGAGAGGTGTCGCAACTTATTTTCAGCTAGTTTCTGTCCAACTTCTGCTGGTCAGTAAATTAAAGTGAACAATTTGACAGAAACTAGTGTGAAATTAAAATGGCATGATCCGTAGAAGATGAGAACAAACCAGTTGGAAGCGTCCTCGAAATGTGTTAAAGAAATTACCAGCCTTTTTTAAACTGGTAGGTAATTTCAAATATGATGTTAGATAATTACCACC
Organism: Sparus aurata; assembly: GCF_900880675.1. NCBI lineage: Eukaryota > Metazoa > Chordata > Actinopteri > Spariformes > Sparidae > Sparus > Sparus aurata. The sequence goes on along the minus strand of NC_044203.1, from coordinate 35,017,762 downwards.
TATCTAACATGATGTTTGCAGACCTGTTTACTGAAGTGTTAGCCCAGATCAAAACCTTCCTGTTGGACGATTCTGAAGGCGCCCTGCTAATATTGAGAAACTCTTTTCTAAAGGAGCTGTAGGCGATGAGTTTTTCACATCCTGTAAAAGCGGCTTTTTTGATTCTGATGCTCTGGAGAGGAGGAAAGAAGATGGCGCGTACAAAGGAAAAAACAAAACAACGGACAAAGCTGTGAACAAGGCGTAATAACGATGTCTGATACCATCTGATAAAAAGATGCAAGAATCTGCCTCGTCTGAGGAGGAGGTGCTGAGACACAGTGATGTTCGAGAAGGAGCTCTTGCCCATTCGCCTACTTCCTGTCAAAAAGCTGACACTTCCTCCCAGCGATGTTTGTTAGACTCAGCTGCACTAATTACAGCATCGAGTCCAACCGAGTCTGCAGTATTCTGCCCTCGACTGCAAAATTGTGCTTAGGAGTTTATGTCCCAGAAGTGTTAAGGCTTTTTAAATCTCAATACCAGACATTTTTCTAAGTACTAATGAGCTATACCAATGGAGGTCAACGAGATGAATGTTTAGATGTATGAGTGGTATTAAAGGTTTATATATTCACAAATAAGCACAATCAAGTCAATTTCAAAATAAGTAGAGAAATGGTAAAAAGAATTGGCCTGGTATTGGTGTTTTTTTGCCCCACTCATTAGATATGTTTATCTTTATGTGTCAGAGAGGAAAGGTTCGTAGAGCACCTCATTATGGCTGAATAGATCGAACTTGCAAAAGAAGCCAATTTATGGACTGTAACGCTCAGTCGCTTTAGTCTGTTAATGAATGTCTTCTCCACCTCTGGTGTCATTAAGAAAGCTGCAGCTATGGTGCTTTATGCAAAAACTACAGAATTTAATCCTTCAATCAACATGTAACGACGTATTCGTGACTCTCTAAAAATCGATATAGAAAAAGGTGAGTTGTCACCGTTTAACCCAGCCATGTACTTCAATGCTCTGCGAACCTAACCTCCTAACAGCAGCTCCATGTCTTTCCTGTCATTGGGAGCCAGTAAGGATGAGGGGTTAGCATTAGTATTAGCTGCAGTTAATGGAGCCACAGGGTAGCCACGGCAAGCAGGAGCGACGGCCCCAAGGTGGAGGCCAGAGAGGCGGCGGCTAGCAGCCTGCCGTTGTTCTTCAGCCTGAAGGAGATAACCTCCACCTTGAATCCGTCCTCGGTGGCCATGCAGCGGAAGACGCCTTCCCTCAGGGGCGTGTCGACGACCGGCCCTAGGACGCAGAAGTCCCCGGAGAAGAGGCAGGGATAGTTCTTGACGCAGTTATCTTTCTCCCAGCGGTAGGTGGCATGGAAGGAGCGAACAGGGCAAGGCAGAAAGACGGTGGTGTTGGACTGCACAAAGACCTCTTTGGGGGAAGTTCGGCGCTGCTTCAGAGCTGTCGGGACAAAGTAACAATGAGTTTTATACCAAAAGTAGTCCTCTCAAATTGTATATGTTGATTGTACTAGGCTTGCAACCAACTATTATTATCATTGTCCACTAATCTGTTGGTTATTTTTTGATCAGTGGATTAGTTACTGGTCTATAAAATGTCAGAAAATGTTGAAATATCCATCAAGCCCAAGATGACGTCTTCAAATGTTTGTTTTCTGTCATAGAGGAGTGAAAAAAACAGAACTTATTTACATTTAGAAGCTGGAAACAGAATTTTTACTTTTTGCATTTAAATAAGTACATAAACCAATTGGTTGATTATCAACATATTTGGCCTTAATTAAGTTGACAACTATTGTTGCAGATACTGTCTGTACTTTGTGAAACTTGTTAACTCAAAAGTCATCCAGCCCATATGAATCACCTTGCTCAAAAAAAACAAATTGTTTTGTAGATATTTGCCCAAACTAGATTACCAACCTGGCAGAGCCGGCGAGGTACCCAAAGTCACCATTTTATCATATTTTGTTTCAGTTGATTTGCTGCTATTTGATAAGCTGCAATTTAATTTGAGAATATGCACCACAAGGCACATTATCAATAGAAATGATGTCGGCTCTAAAGCGTCTTCTCCAGTATCTCCTGCCTTGTCGGGTTGGGGGCCCTGTGCCAAGTTGTCAGGAGGGGCCCGCACCTCAATTTTGGTTTAGGGCCCCCCGAGCAACTTAATCCAGCCATGATGATTGCAAGAGAAGATAAAAAGTCACGCTGAAGCAATGCAGTTCTAAGTTTCTTGCATTGCTGGAATGACAGAATAACAACTCGAAACCGAAATCAAGACGCCTGCATCGGAAATTTTAAGCTTCACCCTAAAGAAGATGCCAAAGTGTCGACCTCGCTGTGACTGACGAGTAAACATCAGGATGGAGCTCTGACACTGCTGCCAGAGAGGTCATGGCAAGGACTATCTCAAAATGCTTTTCTGCTGAACCAAACTGTGGGCCAGCTGGTGCAACACCGGCCACAGATGGTGCGAGAGTCTGACCAATTTATTATGTCATTGTATCATATTAAAAAAGCAGTCTTTGCAGTTCAAGTGAAAAAATCAAGGCGATGATCTAAAAACACTTCACCTCAGTGTGCAATGTTTTTCACTGAGTGTTGGTCTTTTGAAATGTTTCAACTCTGCATATTTTCTGTGGCTCTGTCATCAACATCAAATGAGGGAAACCTCTGTGATTCTCGAGGCTTAAATAAAGGTTGGAATTGAACACAAGAACAATGCATTTGTCTCTTCAAAGAAATCATGACCAGGTTGCTCAAGGTAGTCCACAGACCCTGTTATGAGCAGTTTCACATAGGAACTATGTTATACTGAACTACATCTTCCAACCAAGCAATGTAAACAGCATGCTCCTTGGTTGAGATGGTAAAAAGATTTTTTCCTATTTTTCTTCCCTGTTACGGAGGTTTTTGGGGCTCTAAGGACAGAGGATGTTGTTCACTGCACAGATTATAAAGCCCATTCAGGCAGTGTGATTGTTATCTTCGTCTGTATAAATAAAACTGATTTGATTTAGTAAGCTCAGTTAGCTCAGTAAATCAAATTAGTAAGCGAATAATTGCACGTTTCCTTCTGCATGGTGACGCTGAAAGACAATAGTTCCTCCATGAAACAGCTCATAGCGAGGTGTGTGCATTATCCTGTAGTAACAGGGTTGTGAGTTCTTGTGAGTTGAATGCTGTTGAGTTTTTTGACGTTTTTTTTGGAGCTTAGTGCGCCCAAAGCCGAGTGCCATCTAGTTCCATTATGTTGGAGAAAAGACAACAGATATGTCCACACCAAAACAATCTAGATGGATAAATACTAGGTAATGGGTGTACTGTCCCTTTAAGAACCAATATTTCTTCAAACCCTTAAGTGGAATGATTTTATGAAACTTTGCAATGTGTAGTTCTTTAGCTACTTATCAGTTAAAGATCATCTTTAGTATTATTTTCAGGTGGAAACAGATGGAAACTCGCTCCTGTATCTACGGGCAGGACCACTAGCACCTCTGGAAATAAATACAGCATTAAAATCCGATCCCTTACGGAGATATCCCTGCCTTTGGAGAGGAGTAATTGTCGTGATCATTCAGGGTTATAACAGGGTTTTTGAGCTTTTAAACAGGGCAAAGCATAATGCAAGAAAAAAAAAATCTCTCCCTGAGGGTTTTGGACTCCATTCAATTATATGATAATCATCTTTTTACTGTAGCTGCTCAGAAAGGTTCCTATTTTGGTTTAATTAAGATGCAGCTGTGAGTGGGAGAGAGCAGATAAGGGCTCACCAGCAGCTTCCCCACAAACTGAGGAGTTGGAATGGTCCAGATTCTGAGTGAGGGCCCTGTTGGAAAATAACAGAGGAAAAAAATAAATTAGCAGAGTTAAATAGTTTCACAAATGGCTCCACATCAAGCTACTGTTAACTCACAAATTAAAACATGCAGAGACAAATCACTCAACAATGTCGGTATGGGGGGAAGAGAGGGGAGTCGGGGGGCTTATTACAGCACATGATTGATTTTTATATTCTCTCTTAAAATTGGAAATGCACGAAATCCATTCAAGCCAAAGCAATTTAAAGGCTGAGTGAAACACATTATTAGTTCAACGTGAATATTTCTTTTTTTTTTTTGGGCGATGTCATGTTTCCCTTTGAACTGCAGTTTCTTCACAGTTAAAGCGAGTTACATCACCTCTGAGCCGATGACTGTCGTTCAGAACATCCCAGTACAGAATATATCTCTTTAATTCTGCTCTTAGATCTGGCCTAGTGTTAAAAAAAACAAAAAAACAACCAGGCGATACATGTAGCTCTGCAGCAGTGACCTCATAACCAATCATACCCAGTCGTGACGTTGTATCCAGGCGGGATGGGGATGCACTTCCTCCTGGCCCTGTCCCAGCCGCAGTATGGATCCCTGGAAAGGATGCACTCCCTGCAAGTGTCGCCATAGCGACTGCAGTCGGCTAGCGGCAGCCGCTGGACCTCCATCGCCGTACCAACATACAGATGTCCCTAAGGAGGAGAAGAAGCAACAGGGTATATAAGACCAGCGCCAGTATTACAGGAATAAATCAGCCAGTGTTGTTCTATTATTCATGGCAGGTTTGATGAAATAAAACATATAAATAATTACAAGCAGTTTACTATAGTCTTCTGTTTATGAGAGAGGAGCCTATTCAATGCTTTGAAACCTACCTGGAGAATAAAAGCCTCGACTAAAACCCCAAATTTGTATTTCTTTACGGGTGACATGACTGGAAGATATTTAATAATTCACAAGAGCTAATATAATCCCAAAAATAAAAGATTAAACAGCCTTGTCCATCCATGCAAGTATATTGGTTCTCAGATATAGGTGCACATTTTGAATTTAGCAGAAATGTCCCACGCAATCATCACAAGAAATGTCAACTATAAACAAACTGCCTTGAATGAAAATCCACCAAATGTGGTTTCATCGAACCATCTTGAAATAACAGTCCACCCAAAACTGAGAACTCGGTCATTATCTTCTCGCCCCCGGGTCGATGGAAAGTTACATGAAGTTTGTAAGTCCACAAAGTATTTTGGGAGCTTCAAAGCAAAACAGCGCTGCAGCGTTCTGCTACACAACTGAAGCAGCTGGAGACTTGTTACGAGCTGTTGGAGCCATTTTATTGGGTTTTCTTCCAAAAAAGGAACTGTTTCAGATTTAACTCTCTACCAAAGACTTAAGATTCTCCTCCTCCTTTTTCTTTTGTGCGTCTGATTGAGACCTTGGTTACCTCGTAGCTACAACATGCTGCACAGCTACAGTGTGATTTATGTAGCCTATATGTCTGCACTTCCCAGCCCCGATGCATTATTAATGTTGAAGCATGCAGCTTACATCACCCTCCACCACACCGTCTCTTACTCCTCGTACCTTTTGGGAGTCGATGGCCATGTTTAGAACCGGGCCCTCGTTGTGGAACATGGAGTACTGAGATATGATGAAGACCCCCTCGCTGGTGTGAAGAACTTTGAGAACTTTGCCTTGTTCTGTAGGAATAAAGGAGAAGACAGTGTAAACGGAGTGGAGCGTCCTCTACACACACATCTGCCAAATACAGAAAAAGACATGAAACATCCTCGGTGTCATGTGTTAAAAATTTGTGCATTCTGCTGTTCTCTTCTTTTCCCGATGTGCGGCCCTTGTTCTGCCGTCCAAAGCGTTCTTATAAATATGTGGATTTGACTTGGACAGCTTCCACTCTTAAAAGGAGGCTGGAGGGCTGACAGCAAAATGGCACGCTTGATTTCAGATTTTTTTTTTTGAACAGGCATTTGTGGAGGCAGAGCTCCTCCGGATAGAGCAACAGTTTAAGTTTTCTTGTTTTAACCTCAATGGATGGATCCAAAAACACGGTACTGGCTACAATAATACAGACGAGGAAATGTGTTTTACTCTGGGCGCTGATAGCAGCGTGACGTTCAGAGGTTGGACTCCTTGAACAGCCCGGTCAGGTTGCAGTCTATGTTTCTGCAAACCACAGATATGTTAAAGGTTGTACGTGGCATAGGCTACGTAGCATTTTGACATTCGTACAAAACGTGCCAAATCACTCTCACATACATGTTTATTAATTCACTGTCACATTGCGAGGTGGAGGGGACAACGCTGTCAAGTGGATGAGTGTAAGGCTGACACCCCTGGATATATTTTAAGGAAACCTGAGGACATTTCCAGGCATGTTTGTGGGGATTAAACCCAGCGTTTTCGAGGACACATTGGGAAATTTACAGCACGTTTGTATTGACCAAAACAGATCTTTTTAACAAGACCAACAACAAAACTAGCTCTTTTTAATTAGAGCTTGGACTTTTTCAGGCATGTTTGTTGTGACCAAACCCGTATATTTTTCACAGGAAGTGGAGCCATCTACAGCCGTGTTTGTGGTGACGAAACCGAGTGTTTTTAAGGAAATCTCAGGACATTTCCAAGCATGTTCGTTCTAACCAAAAAGGTGAAGATGCACCTTCAAGAAACATACAGCTTGAATCTGTGGTTTTGCAGGATCATCGTGAGCTCACAATTATTGCCGACTGTGTTGCCTTGAACACACTAAGTAATGGAAATCATGTAGCCTGACTTTTTGATTACGTTGCAATTATAGAACTTCTACACTGATTTTTGCTCCTGACTGAAACGAATGGAGCTCTCAATTCCCTAAAGCTTTTTATTCTTGCCTCCAGCGGGCATCTCTTCATCAGACGAGTGCCATTTGACGTTACAATAGGACGGAAAATCCGATTTCTCATTAATTCTCGACTCATTATGTTGAATCATTTGAACCCACTGGCCATAACGCTATCCGTCTGGATTGGAAGTCGAGTAAAGCAGCCACTAACACTTGGCCTCAGAACATCAGGCCCTGAAAGGTTCCAGACTGACTGCATGTCAACTGGTTTGTGATAGTTTAATAATATATATTTGGGAATATGCACCGCTAAACCACAATATAAACTGACATGATTAAACCCTTTAGGTGGGTCACACTTAATTGTAGCACCGTGTCAACGTCTGGTCTCAAGACCTTCATTATTGCAGTTTTGTGCTTTGTGGGTTTTTTTTAAATCAAATTACGACCCAGCAAACCTCAGGCCAGGTAATTATCCTACACTGAAGAACTGCGCAAGCACAGAGAGCGGATGGAAAAGACGCTCAGTGAGAAATTTTGTCCTGTTTCTGGAACTAATTTATTATTGCGTGGAGAAAATTGCTGTGGGAGAGCGTTTTCTACATCAATTAAATTCCAGGATCTTGTTTTTAAAGGGAAAAAAGGAGAAACCATCTTCACAAAGATTGTGTGATCAGGAAGGGCTGTAAGGTCTTCACTGCTGATAGACAGAGGGCAAGAAATAATAACAATAGGCACACAAAACAGTGCAGGGTGAAACCTCCCCAGAGCCTGTTCATGTCCAGATGGATGTTTTTCCACAGAATATTGACTGACGGTAAAGTCAAGCGCTCTGACCGGGGCGGAGACGCACATAGGCTCAAATTACAGTGGATCAATAAGTCCATTCGTCCCATTTGAGATGAATCTGGTCATTCATCCACAACACACTGAAGTTTTATGTTCAATTTCCCATCTGGAGACAAACAAAATTGGTTGCCAAACTGTCTTTTGAGCATCGCTAGTTGGTATTTTTCTGCAATGACTAGCTGTTAGCGGCTAACAGCTTGGTTGCAGTCACATTTGGCATCTGCATGCACATCTGTTTCTGCTCTTAATACAGAAGCAACGCAGAAAAAGTAAAATGAACAAGCGTATTAAATGGCTATCCACCACAAACTGGAACAATAGCATAGCTTCTGTTAGCTAGCTGCCAAAATGTTCATGGGCTATGGTCACAGCTTGCCTAGGATTCGCCAGACTATTTCGCAAATGTGTATTAGTCTGGAGGCTTTTAGTTAAGCTTTGATTTGTGGTGCAGTCTGAAATGTCTTTGGATGCAGTTGGACAGACCTACAATCAATCAGATCAACAAAATGTTACATGGACGCATGTTTGAGCGTCCATTACACAACTCTACACTACAATGTGTTTCTGAAAACATGTCATGCTGGAGAATTTGAAACAGAATCTTGAATCAGATTTGATCAGCACTGCTTAGTTTGGCAGTTTGGTAATTTTGGACACACGAGCATAGTCCAACATTTAGTCAAAACGTGGCTGAGAAGACGAGGCTTCCTTGTGGGTCATCGAATCAAACGCACCTCATATTAGATGAATTTGTGAAGAACCGAGTCGCAGGGAAATATGTCTGAGCGGGAAGTTGGCCAGACGTATCTGCCAGAGTAAATGAAAGATGAGCCTGCAGATTCGTCTGGTTCCCAAGGCTTGGTCACAACTCCAACTTTTAATTTTGTCCAAATGAAGTCTGCCTAATTAAATTGATTTCCCTGTTGTTATCCAAACAAAGCGCTCCAGCGGACTCACAGACTCGACGAAAGCTGGTACACCTTTGTTTCAGATCTGCCCTGTTGGTTAAAAGTGCTTTCTTGGCGGCGGCATCATTCCAGCTGTGAGCATCACTCTCCCAGACTGTTTACACTCTCACGCTCTTTCAACATTATTACCCTCAGCCTTTTTGTGGTTGTAGAGATATTCATGAAGTGTTCCTCTACTTACCCAAACTCTCCGCCTCCAGACCACCGCTCCTTCCTTCACAAATACAGACTCAACAGACTCAACAAGACTTTCTAACTTTTCTTGCTTGGAGATTATTTCACCTTCCCCGCTGTGAAAATGTGATTGGAGTGATACCTTTCTTATCTAACATCTTCATTTCCTGAATGCACCCTCCATGAGGCCCTTTTCTCATTTGTAATTAGGCAGGCAGGTTCCTCTGCTGTCACTTCTTTCGTCCTCAAACTGTCTCATCTCCTTTTCATACACTTCAAAATCTTTTTTTTTTCCCCTCTGTAGTCAAAGATAACGCTCCCCATTTCATCCAGTTTATTCTCAAATGTGTCTTCAGGCCCGTCTACGGCTATTTTCAGCTCTTTTATCAAAACAGTGTTTCAGCACAAAAATAGCAGGGAGTCATTGTGAAGGAGGGGTGGAGGGTGATGGTGCTGAACTCCTGCAGCATCTGCTGAGAGAATCTGTTTTTTGGTTTAAAATATCCAGGTGGCGTTTGCTGAGCTCATATTATTTTACGGTCAACATTTCCCACTCTACCTTTTTCTTTTTTTACATCCATACATGTGTTATCTAAAAGCTCGTAAGACTCCCAAACGGAAGGCTGATATACTCATTTTTCCTTGCTGGACTAAAGATTCAGACTCGCCCTCTTATGCTAACAGGATCTGTTCCTCTTCTCTCTGGGGTGCAACCTCTTCACATTAACACTGAGTTACAGTCATTACCTTCCCCCACCTTGGTCTGCCTCTCTAACCTTTAAGCTGCTGCCACCTCGAATGTCACACTGTGCAAAAAGAAAATAGCTTTTGATCTGAAACATAAAGTCGACTTGAAACAAGTGCGAGGCTCTGACATTTCCTCTGTCCTCGAGGGGAGCTTGCTGCCGTATCGCCCTCCGTGACTGAAACGGTCTGAGCAGCTTTACTTCTTCTGGTGGTCAATCTGTCAGTAAGTTACTAAAGGAGAGGAAGTCTATCACTCCGGCGTGTTCCTTTTGTTCCATTTTCAGCCATCGCCAGCCTCAGGGACTAGCTGCTCCTCGGGCTCTCAAGCGTCTTCAACCTTTCATACCTCCTTTGCTGCTTTTTTTTAATCTAAGAGACTCTTAAGGGCCCTGACACAACATGCTCACAGACAGACGGCTTTGGGCTGTTGGACTTAAGTAGCCGACTGCAGATTGTGTTGCTTCCAGCTGGCACGTGTCAGCAGAGCTAACTGACTGCAGTTCAGCTTCGCGGATCAGTGATCTAATTTCTGTTTCTCCTGAGTTGTCACCTCTGACTCTTTTCATATCAGTGGCATTATAAAAGCTACCGGAGTTTGTTTTCTTTGTCTTTTCATGATGTTTCTGCAAACATTTCGTGCGTTCAGATGGTTTACTTTGCTCTGCACAGCTGCTATCTTGGGATTGAGGGTCACGTTGTGCAAATTTACAGTTCACAATACAGGAAGTAGAGTCCTTAAAGCAGAGCTGCATCGATCAGTCCAAATATTTGCTGGCTCAAGCTTCTTGCTGCTTTTCTTTGTTACTGACGATGGTGAATGAACCATCTTTTGGCGTCAAGATAGTTTATATTTTAATGGAATAACTGTCTAAATAATTGTTACTTGTGACCATACCTCAGGGTAAGGTAACGAGGCATTTCAGAAGCAGTGTTTTCAGTGGGAAAGTTAAGACTCGGTTGGCGTGCACTTTTGGATTTTCAACTTTCAAGAACAAATATAAAACGCTGAAGGAAAGGGGAAAGACCTCAACCAGAGCCTCAGTTTAGTATATTTGCCTTGAACAGAATGTTTCACCAACCTTGTTGCTGACCTTACTTGTTAACCAGAATCCTTTTATAGACACAAGCTCAGCAGAGTAGAAACTACCACTGGAATAGTCCCTGAGCATCCCCAGACTCTACTCTGATCTTTAAATATAGCACTGTCTCTCCACTTGTTCTTCCAGCTGTGTACAGCTGGACTGGCAGACCAGTTCTGACCAAAAGGGACTGAGAGTGGAACTGGGACTGAGCAGACCCACAAGAAAAGACTTAAAATACCAACCATTAACTGGGACATTCAACCCCAGCATGTTTGGAGGATGATATCTATCAGAGAAAGAGCGATATTCTGAGTGTTATCTATAGAAAATCAGGTCACAACCAGATTAACTTAAATAACGCAGGACTTTATTTCAGTTTGATTTAAGTTGAACTAAATGTGGGGTTTCTTTTTTAGGAAACATGAGACGCTGGGCAGCACTCTGGCGGAACCGCGGCATTACTTCGAGTCTATTATGAGCGAGGAAGTAATTTTGCAGCCGCCTCCAGTTAATATCCTTGTCTGCCATGTTTTCAAGATGACAGACATTGAAGTGGCTGGTTATTATATTCATAAATTCCCCTGAATTATTTGCTGGCTGGCGATCAAAAGACTTCACTTTGTCAGCCTGCATCTTACAGTGAAGTCCCACTGAGACTAGTAAGACAGGTCTTAAACTCAGAGTATACGGTTAGCTATTTATCTAATTAGGACTCGGTAAACTAAATGGCACCGTCCTGTCAGTTTCGTCTAGGTCAACACTATAAAGTGAATTCCTTTAGCCTGCAGATACATCAGAGTACCAGAAGACTGCGACTAGAATAAACAAGATAGGTGCCTCTGTGTGTGAGGGGCCTTGGATGAGAGGAAATTAGATGAGTAATGTTCTCTACTTTTATAACAGCCAGCATCAAGGTGCCCTTGTGCATTGCACAGTCTAGTCGCTCTACTCGAGCTTAAGTGCCGAGCAACCAATGAGTGTTTGCTCTGATCAGCTGAGGCGGAGGCAAACAAAACAGGGGTCCACTCTGTTCAGTAGCACTTTAAAAGGTCAAAAACGCCACAGGTTCCCTCGTGGGCTTCAGATTTGAATCAAATCAGTCATGAGGGGGCTTTTAAATTGGACTGTGCTGGTATTGAAATTCCTTCATTTATAAATGGAATAAGCAACAAATCTCATTTTATTGTCACATGTCTCTGAATGCCACATTAAATTGTCTCCTTGCATATGGAACCAATGTGAGACTGTGCATGTTTACTCCTGTGCACGGGTCTCTCTTGGAAAAAAACTGATATCGATCTTTACGAGACTGTGTAAATAAAGGATTACAGCAGGGCCAGTTTTCTACCAGATTTCAATCATTACAACGTGGCTTGTGTATGCAAATGAACGATGGTAAACTTCCCTCCATTGGGCCGTTTTCCATATAAATGTACAAGACCGTGCAGCGGTAAATTGCACCTCCATCACAAAAGGGCTACCAGCTTGAAATTGGGCCTTTAGCGGCTGCAATGCTGAATCGTTCAAAAGCCGGAATTACTTGTAAACTTGGGTCACATCCATCTTCCCCGACTTTGGTAGGGATCAGTTGTTTGACATCACACAACAATGTTAACAACCATGGGAAGTATTTGTAGACTACAGTATTATAAGACTAGTGACTGACATGTTTTAAAAAATGTTTCCCAGTATAAAAGTGTCACGACTCCGGAAACATCTGAAAGTGAAACGAAGCAGATAACTGAAGTTATAAACAGGAACTCTGGAGAGAAACTCAAGAGATTTGGTTAGAAGATACATAACTACTGAGAGCTGAACACAAGGAGTTGTCTTTCTCATCGGTCTTCTGCAAAGACATGAGTTGAATTTCACAGTACAGGCTTGTTGGAGAGGAGGAAGGGAAGGTTGGCTGCATTCTTTAAATGTCACCGACGCCTGCTTTGAGCAAATCAGCACAGCTTGGTTTGATTTGCCCAAAAGTGCCAATTGAAAAAGACCCACATGTTGAACTACATCTTGTACTTCTGCATTTTTATAAGCCCCAAAGAACACGGAGACCACAGAAGTGGATTTTCAGATCGACAAAACATAAACTGTAAAACGAGGCGTGCCAATCAAGTATGGATCAAGATTCTCTGGCTGACTAGCTTTTTTAAAAAACCTATTTCAGTGTGCTGTTTAGCAGTCGTACAAGAGCATTTGTTACCCACCATCCGCCCTGTTGCTTCCTGTTTCAAGATGTACATCATTGTGATTGGTCCGATGCCACAGCCCCTTCTCTATTTGCTCTGGTCACGTAGCACTGATGTCAGATATTTCACCTTGACATTTTGCAGAGAGTAGTTTAATAATCCCACAATTGTTTCTTGCTTTTAAGATTTACAGTCCCCATTTTGATCTTTTTAAATTAAGGATGTTCATGTCACCCAAAGAAATCCAATGAGATCCAAGCAGAGCAGCAACAGCAGCTCTGGCAAACAGACTCAGGTGGGAGGAGACATGATGAGGAAAAATGGCTGCCATAAATCAAGTAAATATATTTGGTTCAGCTTGTGGGTTTACGCAAGTGTCACATACTGATTATCTGCAGCTGGTCCGCTTCGCATTTTAATCACCAACAAAGCAGAGATTGTTTAATGTAGACCAAATAACTCCATTGAGTCAACCTTTAAAATTTAGTGGATGTGCCTCCCACCAGACTCAAATGAACCAGAACAAATGGGAAAATGCACCAGGGTGCACTAAATAGATTATGTGAGAATTTAGGCGACACTGGTTCTCGGCAGAGGGAACTACTCTGAGGTTGATCTCATCCGGTTGAAAGATATTTATTATCCGAACGCTCAGTGTTATTTGCTCTCAAGGCTACCGCACTAATATCAGACATCGCCTTTTCTTGAACAAAGATTAACGGTGTGGTTTTTTGGCTCTGAGCTCATCTTTGTGCGGGATATTTATTGGAATTTCCATCACCAGGGATGACTAATGTCCCAGGGCCAGCCGAAATGCATCTGCTTCGATTTTCACTGTCGCTGGTCCAGAGGTGGAGCCTGGCTCGCCGCTTCTGCTCCTCTGATTGGTTTAAACTGCTATAATGCAACAATTCATCAGGAAGAGCTGTCTGTCCGTCTGCCTCGCTCACTAAAGATTGGATTATTTCAAGCCGAGAGCCTCTCCCAATCATTTGCAGAGATACGTGAGCACGTTTGAAATTAACGATGCGGCCTGATGAGCTCGACTTGGAACGAGCCTGTGAATATGTATGGCTCGCGTCCTCAAGTGAAGCGGATGCAATATTGAACAGGAGGAAAAAAAAAAAGGAAGGCGATCAAACGGGGATTGAGAAAAGATCAGAGGCGTCCAAGCTTTCTTTTCTCAAAGCACAGGAGCATAATTATTCAGGAAGAACAGCCGCGTTCCTTCACGTGTCATTGCCTGTTCTTGAAAATTAAAAAAAAAACAGAAAACAATAAAAAAAAATGACAGATCTCCAGTGCAACCTGTTCCTCTGGCCTCAGACACCAGCGCGACTCAAACTGCTCCAGTTTCTTTTTAGGCCACCACAGAGACCCGTGGCTGTTCATAGCTCTCCATCCGTTCCCTCCTTTTAATGACACAGTTAGTAAAGCCCACAGCGAGAGGCCATCATCCTGTCTTTTTAAAACACGTTATTGTTTTCCTGCGCGTTATTATTAGAGACAACCCAGAAATGCCTGATTCTGTAAATGACAGGGACTCATCATCAGCTGCCGGAGCGACAGAGAGATTGCTCCGCGGTGGATATGATGACACGCTCTCATCTTTCGGTGAACTTCAGCGCGTCGAGAGGCTCATGCACACACGAGCATATGACTTGTGATGGTTGCCATAGTAATCTCCCCGCGGCGCAAGGCAATTTTTGGAGTAACAGCTACGGGCAACAGAAGCGTCTCGGCATCGCTGCTTTGATCAAACAGAAACAGTCGTCGTGTGAAAGCCAGGCACCATTTGAATAGATTTTTTTTTAACTGAATAGATTTTGACCTTGTGTCAATTTAACACACTTTCCACTATTTGGTGCTGGTATTAGCAATTCAATCATATCCTTCAGCTCGAGGCTTATTTTCTTAACTGTCTTCGAGCATTAATTAATTTAATTCTCATTCATTTATTCCATTTCATCCTGCTTTTTCATGGCGTTGTGCTGCTGAACGGGTAGAATCTTGAGTTGTATGGTTCAGTTGCCCTTCTCAAGGATTTTTTAAGAACTGTAGTCCAATTTTTGCAGTTTTGGTCATCAAGTATTTTGTACTTGTGTAAAGTGCTCTCATTTTGAATCGTCATGATTTCTGCAGCTCTTGAGAGCTTTTTTGTCTTCTTGAGCTCAGTTTCATTTTTCTCCAGTCTCACCTTTCTTATCAACCCCATTTTAGAGCAGTAGGCAGCAGTTTTATGCAAAAAAGGCTCTGACACATCAACTGTGCACTCCCTGCCAGCCCCAAGAGGAAAACAGGAAAGGTAAGCGAACTCCTTGCTAGAAATACAGCCCAGGGTTTTTGTGGAGACCAAACCAGCTTAAAGGTCCACTGTGTAAGAGAGTCGATCTATGAGTCTCAGTCTGAACTCTGACACTTTGGGATGGCCGCCGTCCTGACCAACAATCCCAAAGTGTCAGTACTTGGCGAGTTTGGAACCAATCTCAAATATTTCCATTCCCACGAAGTGGACCTTTAAACACACAGTATAGAGTCGGATGATAATGTTGCCCACATATATAATGGGATCCGAAAGTCTGAGACCACATTGAAAATCTTAGTAAACCTGGAAATACTCATTCAGAAAGTCAATTGTTATTCCAGGCAAAGAGGGCCTTTCTAAGCGTCAAATCACGGCTGGTTTAAAGATTTCTGAGAGGGCAGCGCATGGAACTCTAAAACGCTTTAAAGAAACTGGATCAGTTGTATCCAAAGCACGATCAGGCAGACCCAAAGTGATCGCACCATCAGAAGATCAATACATCAATGGAAAAGCATCTTCCTCACAGATGCAGAACACGGGACGCCAATCAACAACAGCTCTATCAAAAGAAGGCTGTCTCGTAGCAGTCCAAGCTCATTTATCAAGGCCAAGTACTTGGGGTTGGGCCAATATGTACCACAATGTCACAGTGGGTGGCTGGACAAAGTTCTATTTACTAATGAGTCCAAGTTTGAGATTTATGTCAGTAACAGAAGGGTCTGTTTTGCCTCCTCTGGACTTGGACTGACTCCAAATTGACCAGATAGAAATACCACCTCCAATCTTCAGGGACATGCTTCAAACTCTGTTTTGCATTTTTGTGGAGAAGGATTCATAATGCAGCAGGATAATGAGCCCGAACACACCTCGACACTGTGGAAGAACTACTTGAAGACCAAAGACGACCTTCGACCACACTCACCTGACCTCAACCACACTGAACATTTATACAGGCACTTGACGACTGAGAAAGTATTCTGCAAGTTCACAATGCCAGCTTGAATTCATGCTGTCATTAAAGCAAAAAGGGGGATTCTGAAACTTTCTTTGAAGACATTTTCAAAGAATGAACCTTAGGCGTTTGGACCCAACTGTATACTGCACATGCATTCACACACCTGTTCCGAGGTAGAGGACGCTGTAGTGCTCATCGTTGACCGCCAGGACAATGTCCGCCACAGCGTGTGTGATCTGGTCATCTGTGGGCAGGTCGAGCGGAGCCACACCGACGGGCCTGATCACATCCTCAATCTCCGGGTGGTATCTGATCACCCCGAGGTTCTTGATGTCGTTGTGACCTCCCGCTGTTGAGTTCTTGCGGACGCACTGAGAGGAGAAGTGATGTAATCGATTCAGACTCGGTCGGGCTCTTGAATAAACAAAATGCCCTTGGACAAAGAGCTCAAAATTGCTTCTCTTTTATTAACTCTCTTTCCAGAACTGCACCAGAACAAAGACTGACTCATACAATCGCACATTAATATCTCAGCGCTGTTTCTTCCAGATTGCTGTGATTAATAAAAAAAAGAAAAACCTTGTTGGTTTTTCTTACCATCCCGGGGCGATTGCCGATGAATGAACTGCTGTAGCCCTTCAGTTTGGAATTGGAGAAAGCCTGGTCAATATCTTCGATGGAGTAAGCACAGATCACTGTTCTGCCCCTGAATGAAGGCAGAGAGAAGAGTAATTACATTGACAATAAAAGCAGGGCAAGTCATTATGAGGGATTCAGGGACACAGCTAGGCGTTCTCATCCAACCCAGGGCCCTAAAATAGTAAATATCTCTAATCCCTGGCTTGTTCTGGGGCACCAGACTCGTCAGAAAGCTAGAAAAGAAAATCTCTTGAATTAACAGGTCACAATTGTCAGATCTATCCAAATGAAATGAGGGACAATGAGTAGATACTGGTTAGCTCTATCTTTGCTCCTAGCAACCCCTTATTGCTAATGTCTAATTTAATTTTCTGTCCCCTAAAAAGAAAAGACAATCATGTCTAACCCAGTTACCAGGAGTCACTTTCCTTCATTATTTGGAATTCTCAAATATCTTTAAAAGTAAGATTTTCCATCTTTCTGCACCAACATGTCCTCATCAGAAAAATTACCATAAAGGTTGAATGTGCAAGCAGCTTGTTGCGATCCAAATTTAAGATGGATGGATGGGTCCAACTAACAGGAATTTCACCCAAGAGACCGCTAAATTATTTAACTTAGTGATGTCATTAACCAATGCAAAGTGCATGAAATACTCTAACTTAAGTTACGTATTTATATACGAAAGTTAAGCTGCATAAGAAATGTCTTTTTCTAAACCTTACCAGGTAGTTTTATCGCCTAAATCCAATCAAATGGCGAGCGTACAACAAAAATCTGGTACGCCTGATGCTAGTATGCTCCAACGGTCACATAGTTTTGGGAATAGTGACATATGATCTCTTTGGGAATCGACCTGTTGAATCGTATGAGGACACCTGAATCACTCTTTTTATTTCAGCTATTAATCTTGTTTATCTGTGATCAGTGTCCTGCAAACCAAGTTCGCCATTTTACCGTCTTTCTGATGCTAACAGAGTAGAATTCATCAAAAAAAACCTTCAATTTTGCTGTAGGGCGAACTGTTATTTATCTTGTTAAGAGTCAGCTCGAAGCAAATTGCAACATTCATTTATCATTTACAAGTTGAACAATTATAAAATTGTTTCTCTTCAGGGCAGTGGGGAATTAATGAAGTCCTTCTTTTAGATGTTTGTATTCTAATGTTTTCAAAGCCACACAATTACAGGAGAAAATACAGAAATAAGAATCTGCCAAATACGCAAACACGCAACACAAATGTACACCTTCGCTGACACAGCTGACGAACTAATTGCATGCGTGTACTGCAGTTTGAAAACATGCCAAAATATATACAATTACTACATCTGACATGACAAACTGTGATCGGTGTTTCTTTTTGTAAACAATTAGAGACATTATTTGGCAAAGCCATTCAGGAAATGATAACACAATCTGTTTTGTACTTGCATCATCAGATGTACGACAGCTGATATCGCTGGAACACTACTTACATTATGTGAGAAATTATTCGTCAGACTTCTCATTCCCACTGCTGTTACTGCTGTGACAGTTAAATGAAATGGAAACGAAAACGCTGAGGAATCTGAAATGATGCTAAACTTTTGCGTGTGGGAGTGTGTGTTATGTGTCTATGTGTGTGTCAGGAGGTGCTGCTGGTATGTGGTGTGTACTGCTGTGTGGGCAGATGAGTGTCAGTTACTGCGTGATTCTTTAGTTTTGTATTATCTATTGTGTTATCACATTCGTTTCGCTGTATAATTTGCACGATCGGTCTTCACTGAGCCTGACAGAAGAAGTTTTTAGAACACAAGACAATATTAAATGTAAATGTACCAGGATTGCTCAGTGCTGCAGTTGTACATCCTCAACTTGTATTGTACACTTTGCTTTCTCTTGTCCTTGAAATAAAATTACATCAAGAAAGTCTGCATAAAAATGAATGAATAAATAAAGGAGCTGCATCATTCAAGAATGATGACAGAAGTGTTTTGTCTGACTGGTTCAGACAAGAAGATTGTTTGTGTGTGTGTGTGAAAGGTGTGAGACGATCAGGTATTTCCCTGAAGCGAATTAATTTCAAAGGGAAAAAGCATGGTTTGTATGGGTAACGTTCCTCAGAGTGATGGCGTGTGATGTTGTTATTACGCCACGTTGATGTTTGAACACAACTGAACAAGCAATACATTTTTACCTTGACATATGAGTTAATATTTAACTGGCAACAGACAACTGTGGAAAATTACACCATCCACATGTGGACTGGTTCCCTATAAGTTATTCCGTCTGCTATGGTGCTTGATTTTCCAATTAACGCAACAGTCAAATTACACGTCAAAGGAAGCGCATCTGCCGTTGGGAAACTAAACAGGAAGAGGCATTGTTTTCCCCCGGTCACTATCTACCCCAGGTAATGCAGAACAACTGGAACAACTGTGGAAACCCTGCACTGCATAATAAGTAGAAACCTGCTGATGGGGGATGCAAAGAAGGTGAAGAGGGAGAGTGATAGAAACAGAGGTAAAACAACAGGGAACGGATGGGTGTTCACTCAATGGAGAGCACTCCGGTGTTGTGTCAAGACCTGTTACCTCTGCTGACATGTGTTTAACCTTAGCTAGGGGATATGCGTGGGTTAAATACTGCATTCTTTCCCAGTAAATACCTAAAACCTGCCTACTTAACACATTAAGTGTTTTGCCAGCCTTTTTCACAGCACTGAGATCAGGTCAAATTGCGATTATTTTGGTTGTTTTTGCTAGTGCTGTCTTTGCAACAGTGGCGCCAATAGTAATACTAACCCTAGTAATACTACAAGAATACGTGCTTTAAAATCAGTGCAATGTCTCAAATGGAATAATGCTTCTATGGATTGCAGGTGGGCGAGCGTGCACTGCTGTCACATGGCTGTATTTTCATAATTATCAAGTTGTTGTTGAATGAGTTCACAGAGACAAGAGACGCACGATTCTACTTCATGCAGCACAACAAAGCCTCATTGTTCCTTCTTTGTTTTAGATTCCCAAATCGCTAAAATATTGTAATTCCCTTCAGCTAATTAAACCGTGAAGGTATAAAAATTCGGCTCACCAGGCGTTGGAGAAAAGGCCGTACATGACGCCGGCCCTCTTGTCCTGCGCTGTCAGCACCACCGCCTGCTTCATGTTGTTGTACTGCTGCTGAGTGTTTCCTGCACCGCACATCACCCGGGCCTTCATGAAGGTGGTCCAGGAGTTCTCCAGCAGGGCTTTGATGCCCCCTTCATCCACCTGAAAATGACATATACGGGTTTTGACAAACAAAGTCATGATAGAGCAGCCAGCTCGCTCTGATTGATATTGGATTTGACTTTGCGTCGCCTGCCAAGCTGTGACACTGAGCCCTGACATGGATACAAGAGCTCCCTTTCCCTCCCTTAGTAGTTTGTAAAGCTGGAGGTCCAGAGAGATTTGTCTGTTCTTTGCACACTTTCCTAACTGTGAAGAAAATCCAGGTGATTTATGGATGCAATGATTCATTTATTAGCCTCTGAGAAAGCGATGTGTGTCGCTGTAGCCAGTTAGTTGAAGGTAAACGCCTTCCGGACTTCTCTGAAAGAATAATTTCGGTGAAATAATGATCTGCTTTCTTGCTCCTTAAATTAGCAAATACCTGAGCTAGTTAATCACACCACACTGAAAATGAAACCTTGCTTTTCTGCTCTTATCACTTCTCCTTTGATTCAGGTATCATTATAAGATCTGAGGTTCATTATTGGGGTTAATGCAGCAGGCGTTTTGCCTTTGACGGCTGATATGGAAACATCTGTTTGACATCCCTGATTAGCAAGTGAACAAGATAAACATGTTTCTACCCAGAGCAGTGCAGCAGCGGTTCAAAACTGTGCCTGGCTTTTCTAAATCCAACAATCCAATATTCTGTGCAGATATACTGCTCAGTGTAACACACAAGACATTTAAAACATATAAAGTAGACAGAAACTGATCCATAAATGACGACAGGTCTACTGTATCGTCTTCCCTCATCACATTTAGGATTTATTCTTCATTTCTAAGCATTCAAACTTTTGTTCCTTTAAACCTGGGGTTAGTAATATTGTAGAAAACAAAACAAAAATCCCACTCGCTCCCTTCAGGTCTTTTCCTCCAAAACACAAGCCCCTCCGTGCTCGTTCGGTAGCTGGGAGATGTGCTAGCAGCAAGTTCTTTTGACTTTTTTTACTCTAATAAATACGGGAATAAACAGCTCTGTTAAATGCCACATTCACTTTAACAAAAGCACATTAGCCATCATGTATCTACCTCAGTCCGAAAAAGGCAACCAGGCCTGGAAGTTTCTGCTAACTGCTGTGTGCTTTGTGCTAACTGTGTTAGCTGCTGAACAACAGTCTTACGGGCTGTTTACTGTGACTGCAGCACATCATTGTCATTCTCTCACCCTATCAAACTACATCATATCTCAGTCGCATATCAGAAAATACCTAACATTAGTATAATGAATGTAAACAACAGACATGGCTACTGTTGCTAGTATCTTAGCATTGAGAAACTTTGGCTGCACCTTCTCTTCCATTCTTGTGCAACTGAGTCACTGACTTCAGGCCCGAGACAGCCAGACGCACCAGATTTTTTACTTTTTCCTACCAGGGCATTTAAATTGATTGATTGATATTGGGATGTTTCTACAAATATACAACAACAACGACTTGGTAGCCCTTCAGTAATTCCCTTAATCAAAATGGCAAACCAATCTTTGGATATGTCCTAGTGGGAAAACACCCGGGTTTGTTCACATATAAGTGGGTTCCTTACCGTGCAGATTCGGCCGATGCGGGCCCTGTAAGGCTCCTCGTCCACTCGGGCTGTCTTGTTGAACTCGCTGAAGAAGAAGTAGATCTCCTCCTTGAACTTTATCGAGGATGGGATTATGGCTGCACCCGCAAACTGTGGATCTAGAGACATTTGAGGGTCAAGAAACTGTCTTCTAGTGCCTCATTTGAGGACACACTGCCAACATTTAACTGAATGTAAGAAAGAGGGCATTATGAGACTCCACATGCCTGTAAATGGCTGATCTCAATGTTTCCGATTAGCATTTTAATGCTGTAAATAAGGTGACCCAAACCATAAACATAATGGCAGTAAACACACCTACGTGTTATTTTTCCCTTAGGAACGATGGTGGGTGATCTAGAGAAAGTACCACCCACCAGCTCCACATTCATTAGTAAACCTTTACGGTTTCTGCATGACTCCCCTCCTCCTACTCACTCAGCAGCCAAATGTTCTCCGTCTTCAGGAGTTTCTGGGAGCCGAACGTTCGCCGGATCGAGCCGGCGTGACCCGTCACCGACGACATAGCAGAATACAGACTCCCATCTGAGACAGTGAGGGGGAAAAAAGACAGAGAGAAGATATAGTGAGAAGTGGGTAAGAAAAAATGAGGAGGTGCAAGGTTCAGAGAGATTGGAGTGACACAGAAGGGAGAGTGAGGAAGGAGAGGAAGATACAGCGAACATTAAACACAGAGAGGGAGAGCGAAGACATAAAAAAGGAGGCCCAGGAGGGACACAGAATAAAGAGAGACAGCGAGAGCAAGGAAGACATCGAGGCAGGCTTACTGTCTGCACTGATGAGCAGCCAGCAATCACCGTGTTCACTTAGAGTTCTGTCTCCATAGCGATGCAGAGGGGAAGCGTTTGAAATCGTGCTAGTGACGCCTTAATTAGGACAGATCGTTATTAGAATGCTGCTCAACTCCAGCGAAGAGACGGCTTGTTGCTTCGGCAATCGATCTCCCATCTCGAGGAGCTTCTCGCTGTGCTAACTAACCTCTCGCTAATTTCTGAGAGTCTCTGCAAACAATCAATCTGCGTTAGATGTTTTAACAAACAGACTCCTCAACATTCACACAATTAAGAGCTCCCATTCCCTGTGGAGGGATGCCAGGCACTGAAGTCCGATGTGGCGACCTCGTGAAATTGATCAATTACACCCCCAACAACTGCCTTTTATTCAGTCTAGCAGGGCTGGATTTAAAAAGAAACATCCCATTAGCAGACCTGTGTTTTCACAAAAACACTGGCGCTCATATTTGTCACGTCTTCATGTGCGACCGCCTTTTCTCGCCGCCGTCGCTGTGTGGTAAAATGAACCGACAGTGGCTGCTTTGGATACAGAGAGAGCTGTGATGCTGGGAGGAAAACAATGAGACCCTTGAAAAGATTGCCACTGGCAACAACAATGACGGGTACGCTGCGCCAGACAGTCAGCAGTCTCTGGATGCTGAAGTGTGGCCAGATATTGAGTTTCCTCACATATATACCTCCACACTGGGGAAGCGATGGAAGTAAACAAAACCTGCAGGGCTTATATACATACATATGGAAGACCACTTTTAAAGAACCTGCCTGCCTGATCAAAAGTACTGGGACTTCAAAGGGTATTCTGGTTATCTGTGGAAGAAAAAGTGTTTTGATTTTACTATGTTTCATCCCGAGAACAAGTTTCCTGTTAGTAACCTTCACGCAGCCCTCTTCATATCTCCTTAGCATCAAAGAGTCGGTGGAAACTTCTGCCTGAATTCTGTCTGGATCTGTACATGCAGACAACAGCTCAGTTTCATCGTGATTTCTTTTTTTTTTTTTCCATGTGAATGCGCAGAATAACAGATGGCTGGCTCTTATGTGTTTGGCACTCAGGGTGGTGCGATCCCCCGGTGATGCTACAAAATTACATACAGTATATGATCTGCTAGGGCAACAGGAATAAACTCATTACAGCTCCACGACCATCACTGAGCCATGATGGTTCGGTTGTCGCTTGTTTTTTGGGGGGATGATGGTAAAAAGCTGGGGGGGAGTTATTCCACATGTTCCCTATGCAACTGATTATTTATTGTCAGTTTATTGAAGTTTGATTCAGCTATCTGGTGAATTGCATCAACTCACTCAACAACCTTTAATACTGTGAAGATCTTTCTTTTTGTCATGGATTTCAAAGCTGCAGAACTTTATTTTAAAGTGTCTTTGTTGTAACTCAGAAATGATTTCCTGAAGTTACCTCATTAAAGAATTACACAGGAGAAAAGAAGCCTAGCTGTGATGTGTTTTGAATTGCAGATCTTCTCCAATTAGCATTGAGGGGTTACTTTGACTAATAGCACGCAACATATTCGATCTCGTTTAAGGTAGAGTAGGCCTACGTATGTTTCAGCCAAGTACTACATGATCTATTAAAACGTAGTAACACATCTATCTTGTCGAGGCTCTTTGGAATATTGTCAGGCACTTTACGTAAACGCGTCTCCTGTTCATTTGCATGTTATGAATAGAGAGTGATAATAAGAGACAGATTGCTCCTGGGAGCTCACAAGTGTCTGCTCGGCTGCTCCCGACTCAAATGAGTAAAGTTAATATAAAGAGCTGGAAAGATGGCTTTGTTCCAAAACAAGTTATACGAAGAAGCAACACCTTGGGCGAGGATAAGGTTGAGACTTTAAGGATGGTGGCACGCAATCTCACCAAAATGGAACTCATTTAGACTTCAATCAGGAAAAACTATTCCGCCTCAATGAACTAATGATTTCTGATTACTTTGAGAACTTCTGTTTGGTGCAAGATTTATGCCATCATGAGATCCTGGCACGGAGAGGCGTTGGAATGATCACCATCAGGTTTTTTGAAAACAGGCAGTGACTTCTTTTCGAACACTAGAAGACAAGTTTCTCATTCTGTTTTTTTATTTCTTTCTATTGTATCAAGTTAGATGTTTCATTGAGTTTGAAAACAAGGAACAGTAGACAGCAGCCTGGAGGCCAAGGTCCACTTTTTTAATATCTTTTACCTCAGTTCTCTCTTTCAAACTCAACATCGACTGAATGATATCTGAGCTCTGCTTCAAAGTATTTCCGTGCAAATGTCTGGAACGTCAACGCACGTCATAGCATTGCAACGGAAAAAAGGGGGTGAAAATTAGCGTGTCCACCCGGGTGCCGTGTTTTCCATCACAGTCGATCTGAGCTGGAGCTGATTAATATCAGACTTCTGCTGATTGCACCCTCTCCCACTGAAGACGAATACCAGGTGTTTGTGGGCTTTTTTGTCCAGTGTGCAAAAGGTTTGAGAACACAGGGGGAACCTTGAAGCTCTACAAGTCAGTTCTGTATCCAAATGGGAACACCCATCTGATGAATCATCCAATAAAATAAGCTTTAAATTACCAATTCTTCACTTCAGCCCACACAGGACCCAATTATCTTAGCAAACTGCAGCTGTTATCTCCCTCTAGTTGCCTATTATCTAGGTTTATCAGCTTCACTAGCACCCACAAAAATCCCCTTTGTGAAAAATGGTTTCATAGCAATTTCGAAGGTTTTCTTGTTTTTCCTTCCAGTGATTCGTGAACTCCCGTTTGCAGCTTAGACCCATAACTTTTCTCCTGCATTTGTTACCTGCAGGAATGCTGATGGACCTCTGGGAAGGGTAGGCGGGCGAGATGTCAGAGGCCGACGCTATCTGCCCGTTGCCCTGGACGTCGGTCAGCACAGTGTCATTCACCTGCCAGGAGAGGGAGGACGTTTGAGCCTGGTTTAAATTCACACACATTTCAGAAAGTCTCCACTGAGGGCACATATTCAGCACTGAGTGAAGACATCCTCAGTGAGAATAAATAACTTCTGGCCAGGCGATAAAAAAATAAGTGAGTTAATAAATAACAAGCTAATTACAATCGATCTTAAGAGAGTTTTCGACTCAAGGAGCAGCTGCATCGGGATGTAAAAGCATTTCAAGTGATCTGAAGAAACTCTTACCAGCATCCAGCACCTGGGGCTTCCAGCGTTTGTCCCGCAGACTATGATCGTATCGTTTACTTTCTGAATGACGGTGATGAAATTATCACACTCCAGCTGTGAGAGAAAGAGACGGTAAAAAGAGAAAAGGGGACAAAAAGGCAGAAAATGAGGCTGAGGCAAGAGGGAGAAAAATACACAGATTGGGAGAGGGATTAAAGATGCAGACAGACAGAGAGGCGAGAGGGGAGAAACTGTGGAGAGTGTGTGAAAAAGTGATTAGAGAGGGAGAGACAACACAAAGAGAGGGAGAACACAGGAGAGAGAGACCAGGGGACGGACAAACAAACAAAACAGGAGAGGGGAGGAAGGTGGAATGGAGGGATGAAAAATCAAAGCAAGAGTACAACACAAAGCAGATTACGAGGAGAAAGAGCGGATTGCTCAGAGAGCAATTTAAGGAAAATTGGAGGAAATCCATGCTCGGAACATTTTTTGGCAGACGGCACATGCGAGGCTTAGCCCTGCAGTACAGCACTACAATACTCCATATGCATCAGTTATTTATTAAGTACAGGAAAATGGACTGCTATCTCCAAGACATTATGGGATGGAGGGTGAAATTGAATACCGAACACTCCCCTGAAGGAGCAAATTCTGCTCATGTTGAGTCATGAGCGATTGTCCTTTTTTTTGGGCAATATTTAAAAACAGCTTTCTTACAAAAACAATCAAGTCACAAATTCTGATGGAAACAAGGTTTAGATAAAATTGGAGCCGGAGGAAGAACATCGCCAAGTCCAACAAACAGGGCCAGAGCTTGTGTAAGTGTGTGTAGGTGGATGTGTAGGTGGATGGGTAGGCAGTTGGGTGGGCTGGGTAATTTGTGTGTAAGCCTATGCAAGTTTGTATACTGTATTTCTGGTATCGAGGGAAATAGTCGAACATTAAAGATCTTGGAGGATTTGAACATTAGAGTTAAGTTTACACAGGGTAGAGTTAGTGACGGCTGATGTCAACCTCAAGCTACTTTCGTCTTCGGTAGACTTTATGCATCATGTTGTGTAGTTAAGCTCAACACTGCTCATAAACAAGGCTCCTTGCAACACAAACCAAGCATCCCGACGGATTATATCCATATTCAGCGATTCCACACCGCATCATTTATGTGCAAATCCAATGTTCAGAGCCAGTGCAGGCAGGAGTGTGGCCTTTATGTAGCGGGGGTGGATGCGAGGATCGGACTTTCTTGTAGGCGATCAGAGTTCACGTCTCTCACTCAGCCTGTTCTCGCTCCCAGCGCATCAAATACGGGCGTCTGGTCAGCGGCCCTACGCCTCTGACTCTGACAGTGTAGATGCTCCTCTGGCATCGTGTCTTGAACCATCCCTCTGGTGGCTGAATGGGTCATAAACTGGACTTCTGGACTTCACATCGCCCTGACATGAGTTAAGTCACTTACGCAGGTTCAGTTATGTAATTTACATGACATAATGTTGTTATTTTAACCCAAAATATGATCTTTTCTTCATCTAACCAAGTATATTTTGTACCTGAACCTAACTGAGTAGTTTTTGTGCATGAACTCAATCAAATCATGACTGTTTGACAACGTTACAGTCCAAAAGTCTGGATATTTGATCTGGTTGTTGCATATTACAGATTGTTGCTCACTTGACAGCAGAGCCATTTATGTCAAAAACTGACGCCAGAGGAAGTAGGTGGAAAATCACAGTTTGGAGCCAGTGACCAAGCTGCAGAATTTGACGAGTTGGGAGAATGTGTTGTCTTAACCTTAACCAAGTGTTTGTTTCATAACTGCAACCATGTCATAGTCACCATACACCAATATTGAGGCGTTCACAATCCCAAAAAGGAGTCGGTATTGAATTTATTGCACTGGGGTAAGTTAGAAATAGCAGACTCCTCGATTGGCTCTGGTAGGGTGTTTACAAATGAGTCCAAATGGACCGAACCCGGCCACTGATTGACTGCAGCAGCAGCACGACTGCTTTCTCCCAGAAACAGTAGAAGTCTTCGCTCTGAATAGCCTCCTATGATGCATTATTATTACAGCACGGTGGTAAAAATCTCAGATGTATGATGCATCTACAAAAATTGCACAGTGTAGACTCGTGGTTTTGATAGTCGACTAGTCAGCTGCTCAGTTATTCTGTGAAACTCCTGGCTAATATTGCACAAAGAAGGATTTTTCAAAAAGTTGGCATGGGCAAAAAAAGCAGCTACATAATTGAACAGGTTTTGAGGATCCTCCAGTATCTAGTACGTGTTATTATCTGGTGATAGGGTTCAGAATAGGGTGAACAGCTGTTGTCTTGAAAGCATCCTGCTGTTTGATTTATTATTCATACTACACCTCTATAAAGTCGAGCGATTCTTCAAAAGACAGTGAGATAAGTAGCCTTTTTAAGCAAACTTCTCCAGCTCAGGTTGGGCTAATCTCCACCTGGTCGTCCCGTTGTGACAGCCGTTGATTGGACGTTTAGGGTGATGATTTTGCGGAATAATATTAGCGTAAATTAATATTGAGTTTGCTCTTGTTACGCTCGACCTGAACCGTGTTTGATGTTGGTGTATTTGCTCTCTGGGCTCAGCTTTTCGGAGGCCGTGTGTGCTCTGGACAAACTGCAGCTGAACATTGTGGACTCAGAGATAGTTGGAAATACAGTCTGTCTGTTAAATTGCTGCCTACTGATAACCTCCGGCCTCCATCTCACACACGGAGTAAAGTTTTCTACAAACCGTGAGGCTCGCTATTGAAAAAAGTTGTTGCCTCGAGTGCCACATCCTGGCATCATTAGCTTCATTGGGGAAGATCAGGATGTTCTCATTTTCCGACATCTTCCACTTCCTGACCCTCTAGAGGCTTTTCCTCGTGGTTGTGCGAGGAAAACAGTGCCCTCTATGTTTTGTGTCATCACTCTGGAGATGTGGACAACACTGAAATGGAAGAAAATCTAAACCAGCTCAATTGCAAAAGTGGCCTTTTCCTGATGACAACACGCTAATGGTTGCCATAATAGACCCAAACTGACACGCTGCCGTGACAGAGCCGAGCTGATACGATGAGGAAATGTTCCTGCCAGTTAGCAAACCTGTCACAACACTACTGTATCCTATTACACCATACGATTTACAAGAAAAGGCACTCACCGTCTATACAGCTCTGTATCAAGTTACTGCTAATGCAAACCAATCCTTTCCTAGTGCTGCACCTTCTCATTAAACTTTAATTTTATTATGAAGTATAGCCACAGTACGGGTGATCAATGTGTCCGTCAGTTACGTAGTTACTTACGGCGATAATTCATCAAACATCGATCTACAAAACAAATGGAAATGGTTATTTTTTTGGGGGGGGGGAGTTCGTTGACAGGGGATTAGTGTGAAATATGGATCAAGGAGAAGCCACAGTGAGCAGTTTGATGAAGAGCTGCAGGCGACACACTCATTTCCCCTCATCAGGTTACCTGTCAGCGTCGGGTTTAAATCTGAAATATAATAGGCATATATTCGGCACTTTTTCCCTTTTCGTTATGACGACAAATCCTCTGGCATCATCATGTTGTCAGCTCTCCTTAGTCTCCTCACATCACTAGTGAAATCTGACTGCTTTCACTCTGCTGCTGCCGTCCAGAACAGACACTCTCATGTTCTAATTGCAGCGTGCAGCATCATCATCCGGATAAGTATTAAATGAAAAAAAAAGCAGAGGTGGTGGACAAGAAATGTAATCAGTGTATGCTCGAACACTGTGTAACACCGTCTCCTGCGGCAAGCTTATTACACATCGCATTACATGTGCTGAAACAGGAAGAACACTCTTTTGTTAAACCCGACTGCGTTAGATGGGCCTGGCAGACGCTGCTGGCCTGGAGACAGGAGAGCTGTGAGCCGCTGTTTGTATCTTTTCTGCTGTCAGCACTCGGACACAAGCCACCATCGACTGAAGCTTCAGCTAAAATATTTCAAGACGAGTCATCATGAGGTATTAATGCTACCCCTCACACCCTATAATTTCTTTTAAAGAGAACTGGTGGCTGTGCTCTAAGATGATGCCCCGCTCACGCCAGCAAGAGTTGCTCAGCAGGCGCATGATGCTGGGATTTTCCTCCAACTTGCAGCTTTTGAGCCCGTAGAACAGAGTTTCACAACTTTATACATCATGTACAACTTAAAAAAATAAAAGCCCCCCCAAAAAACTGATATTACAATCAATGTAAAGTACAGTTTACTATTTGGAGCCATGTTTGGAGTGTTTTTCAACTTTTCTTTACATCGACGTTCTGACTTGATAATAAAGTTTGCATGTGATTCGTAACTCCAGTAATTGTGGATGACACACTGACCTGTGACGTGCATCAAACTGAAGCAGTATTTTTATATTATTAACTGTTTTTAAATTTACTTATTCAATTTTCTGTGGGATTCCTCTGCGTACCACCAATAGTTTGAGAATAGTGGCCGCAGAACATCATCATAACTTGCTTCTCAAATATCACTGACATAAAAATAATAAACTTCCCAAATTTTTGAAAAGAAAACACAAAGAGTCATCTTGTTTGGGCTGTGATGTTCAGAGAAATGGATATAGATATTCTCAGAAGAAAGTCTTTTTGAGCCAGAAGTGTGTCCCGTTTATATCGACTCTGGCCAATCAGCTACGGCGAAATCACCCCCCAGCTACAACCCGCTGCTGATTTTCTCCACATTTGGCTCAGTACATATCATCCAGAAACGATCTCTTGCTGACAAAATCTGTGTGGCTATCGGCTAAGCAGAGAGGTGAAAATGAATTCCACTTTTGCTATCGAGTAAATGCAGATTCTGACCCGGAATAAAAATGGAAAATTAGCTCCAGCGATCTGGTTAATTTCCTGTAATTATAAAACTGTGTCAAAATGGATGTGGGAATTATTCATTTATGTAAAAAAAAAAAAACAGATAAAAATGGTTTTGGTATTTAAAGCACATCCTTTTCTCGCCCTTTCTTTGTCATTAGGACTTCTTTATTTTCTGTGACAAGCAGCATATTAGCAGGCACTGGATCCTGCGCTGCTGAAGATTATTCATTTGCCTCGGAGCGTTCGTAATGAACGGTTGAAGCTTTTCCACGTTCTTAGACTCATTTCAGTTTGAAATCTCATATTCGACTGCCAGTATTCCCTCAGTCTCTCGATGGAATCTCGTGGAATTAGGGGATGCGCTTGTCAACAGCTCACTCATCTGCGCAGCGTTCGGTTTATTTGTTTTGAGGTGAAGCTGTCTCCTGTGTAATTTTAACTCATCTGTATAAATTAGCATTTATGTGCCTTTATGCAAATCTGACCGTGTTATTTTGCCCTCCGCCTTCCTTCCTTAATCGTTCGCGTTAACCTAATTCGAATCACAGAATCAAACCTACTGCTGTGAAAGTGAAGATGACGGTGATGAAGATAAAGATGATGACGGTGATGATGACACACTGATGAAGATGCAGTCAGTGAGGATGAACCTCTACCTCCAGTGGTGCGTCCTTGGCCTTGCAGGTGTCAATCGCAGTCTGATCGGATGCCGCCGGGATCTGTAGGAGGAAGAAATGTTAGTTTGTGCCAATTTCTTTCACTTTCCCCTGTTTGAGCATGAAAACAGTGACCCTGCTGCTGCTGCTGCTGCTGCTGCTGCTAAAACACAATCCGCACCACAAACATCTGCTTTGTTATCTTAAATCCATTCTGTGACATTCGCGGCACCCAAGGACTAATTTTCTCATGAAATGGGCCATCTCTCATCTTCTACGCCTGTGCATCCTCAACATGTCTCTCAAAATTCCTTTCATCAACCTGAATAAGTAAGGCCATGAACTTGTTGCACCGAGTAACATGTAGGTGGATCGAGCAATAGAAAGAGCGGTGTGAAGACAGGCAGACTGAAATTATCCTCATGATAATGCTGCTGAGTGTCGTGTCCTTCAGTCAAACAAGCATCGTTTCTCCTTTTCAGCGTAGATAACTGAGTGTCCTGACTGTGCTGACCCTTTATTAATAAATATCTCCCATCGCAATGTTTAATCTAATGTGTGCTGTGGTGGAAATCTACGTATGTCATCAGTCGCCATTGATGCCGCTTATGTAATCAGATGTGACAGGAAGTTTGCGATTTGCCGTCGTCATCTGTGGTGATTTCGCGTGCGTTATTGTGGCAATGCTGGTATTATCATAATTTGCCACATGTCTGAACGAAACAGAGAAGTTATCAGATAAAGAACAACAACCAGAACCCTCAGTCTAAAGATTGCCTTGGAAAAAAACTCCATCTAGAGGACCATGTAGCTCCAGCACTTCACCCCACACCTCTAAACCAGCAAGAATCGGGACACCCTAACCCTAGGTGTGGAGGACTAAATGAAAGGCCAGTGTAATGGAGTATAATGTTTTGTCTCATGTTTATTCACTCGATTTGGCCTTTTTTTTATCTGTTGAGGCGGACAATCGCTTTAGAACCAGCAAGCTAAATCACATTGCCCGCATCAGAGACCCCCATCAGTTGGACGTGTCATTTGTAGGCGTGCTAGTAGCGTTGCTAAATGCTACAGGTTGACGACAATAGACATTTCTTTGTGTTCAACATTATGTTTTGCTTGTAATCACTCACAATTTGGTCTCGTGTACGAGCTTCAAACCCGCTGTAATGTTGCATCCTGGATTTTTAAGTATTCATTAATAATCTGTTGAACTGGACAATCAACCAGCAGCTTAGTGGCAGAGCAACATAGCAGCTCCTCTTCGGTTTTTCAGTGGTGGTTTACAAAACTGATTTGAGGTGCATTTTACCACAATTTTCTGAATTGGCATTGAGGTTAAAGTTCACCAAATTACATATGACAAACAGGCCATAAAGTGACACACAGCCACACGACGCGGCGGCCAATCCCTGCAACGCCTGATTTGATCTGAATAATGCCTTATGCTCCTGCGCCTGCACTGGGAATGACTCAGCCTGACAAGACGCCACAACTGTGTGAGTAAGAAAAACACACCATCAAACATCAAAATAGTCTCTCAATGCCAAACACATCACCATTCTCTGTTTGTTTTTTTTCCCACCTGTCTCTTTGTCTCCACGGAGGGGAAACCCAACACTAAGCCTGCAATCATTCTCAAAAATAGGGCACAGTCATATTTGGATGAAACATCAAGCTTACAGTCTCTTCAATTTGTCAGGCGAGTCGGTGCTGACACTGCAGCCCACACACTGTGTAATCTGGAGCCTATGTTGACATTATTAGCTGAGTCAATTATGTTTTCTTTCCACACAGGGAGAGATAGGTGTAGCTTCATTAATGTATGCACAACCCGACTTCCTCGACCCTGAGCTGCTGAACTGGGTCAGTGGCGGGCCAGCCGTCTCATCTCTCTCGCTGCCTTCTCTGGCTCGCAGCGCTGCCCTCGCAGGAACGAGGGCGGCTGTGTTTGTTGTTGTCCAGCAGAGTCTGCTGAACACTGTCGGCTTATTTCACAGGATTTCAGGTAAAAAAGGGATGAATTTGATTTAAAAGTCAAATAATGTCATGTCTGTGTGTTTGGTGTACAGCTGAAATCAGGAGCAGGCTACTTTAGCTTAGCATAAAGACTGGAAAGGAGAGGGAAATAGCTATAGGAGCTCTTTACAATGTTCAAAAACGCCTCACAAATTAACAGCAAACATTTATCAGTGTTCCTCAGGTGTGCATGTTCTTCTTAGACTCTAGTTACAGGTGTGTCTCTTCAACCTTTAGCTCCCTGATTTCATGTTAACGTGTGCAAACAGCACATCCGAGCTGTGGTCGGTTGCCAAAGTGACTTTTGAAGTGGACTGAGTTAAAAGCTTGGCAGTCTTTCATAACTCCAGCAGAGCAGCTCCCCTGTAACAAAAGCCTGACACTGAGAGATTAAACCCCCACAAAAAACATCCCTTTAGAGCATCTGCGGGCACATCAGCAAAATCAGCTAATGGTAAAGTGTACCTGCCACTCGCGGACACCTCTGTTAGTGAACATCAGCACGTAGACCATCGCCTGGCCGCCCACATACAGCGTGTCGCTCCCCTCCTGGTGGTACATGCTGATGTAGTTCTCAGGTTTGTTGAAGTGGAACCTGGAGGGCTCTGCGGATCATAAGAAAACATATTAGTGAGACGAGCTGGCGGTCGTGAGCCTCGTTAGATTGCATTGTTGTTGATTTAATTGTTAAAATGTATGTTTTTGTTGGTGCAATGAAAACGTGGCCCGAGGTAATACAATTTTAATGAATGTTAATGAACCAAACGCAATTAAATTTCTTCAGGAAACAAGACAGAAAAACCAGAAAACCATTTCACATTTAACTAGCAGAACAGAGCTCTGACTAATTATATTGACTATTAAGTAATTACCTGAGAGTGAGAAGAAGGAAGAATAAATACAGTAGAGCATTTTTACAGACACAGTTCAAAAGCAATCAAAGCTACGAGGTACTGTAATAAAAAATCCATATGTTAGAGGTCAAACACAATAACAAAAGGTTGATGCATGGAAGCAAAATTGAGTTTCAGGCAAGTTATTTAAAAAGATGATCCAGATTTATCCGCCCTAAGCTCCTCAGGCAGGTCAATTTTGAGTCTAGAAGCCCTGATGGCAAAGAGCCAAACCTCTGGATTTTAATCTACATTTAATCTGCTGTCGATATAAGAGCCAGCTCCAGGACTCCTCGCAGCGAGCTGGTTTGATTTACCAAAACATTCGATCTGACGTCTCTGGCCTTTGTGGTTTTAGATTTAACAGGGAGCCTGTGCAGGATTGGGTGTTAGAGATAAAGGGCACTGGTGGAAGCATAAATATCACTGAAATAATCATGTGGGCAAATACCATCACAGACGCTCGGTTGAATTACACTCCGGACACCTCCAGAAGGCTCAAACGTCATTTTGGCATTTGTGATTCATCCATCCAATGATGCTCACACTTAACTACTCTGCAACTGTGTTTAAAAATAGATTAAGATCACTGCTGCTATTTAAGACTGCTGTGGGAAAAAGTAAATGCCACATTACTGCCATCTCCCAAAATCTGATAAAACTGAAATGTTGAGTGACACCAGTTTGAGGAATCACACATTCATCAAGAGTGACTGTTGAACTTCCAAGAATCGTTGACCTTATTTTTTAATTAGCACGCTGAAGAAATCACAGGAACACTTTAGTTTGAGTCGTGTTGGTTGGTTGTATGGGCCATACATTGGACGGGGGGTTTTGTTTGGTTTGTGACCAAGAGTACGTAATGTGGCGCCAAATTATGATCTTTTCCTAAACCTAACCTACTTCTGGAACCTAAACCTTACCAAGTTGGACTGTTGCCTCTTTGATTATGTTAGTAATTGTCAAAAGATAATACGTAACAATAGGTGAACTGTTTGTGAATTATGGTGCAGAACTATAAAGTGCAAGAAGAGTCCAAGTTGGGGTAGTTGGATGGATCATATGAAGGACTTTCCTTCCAAAGACCAGGACCAAGAATCAAGGGTGATATGGTTTTAAGTTGTGTTACCTAAATAAGTTAACGTATGTAAACTGTGTAGCTTAAGCTACACGAATAATGGTAAAATAGTGCTTTTCCAGTCTACTGACTGCTCAAAGCGCTTCACAACACTTTAGATTCACCCATTCACACACACATTCATACACTGATGGCGGTGGCTGCCATGCAAGGTGCCAACTGCTCATCAGGAGCAATTGGGGTTCAGTATCTTGCTCGAGGACACGTCGGCATGCAGCTATAGGAGGAGCCAGGTTTCGAACCAGCGCTACAGCCGCCCCATAGTGACACACTTACAGAACAGATTTGAATACGTGAAGTCACTCAAGTCACATAATTTAGGGGATGCAAGTTACACAAGAAGACGTAGCGACTTTAACCCAACATACAATCTTTTCTGGAACTTACCAAACTGTTAACAGTCCAAATGTCAGGATATGTCACATGTGAACTGTTTGCTTGATTCGGAAAGGATTGCATACTACATATCATTGCTTACTGGACTGCAAAGCCCTTCATATTCAAAACTAGCACTAAAGAGGTAAAGCTCCATAGTTCTAAGCTTAAGACCACTGACAGTGCTGCTGTATTTGACGTGTTTGGAAGTGAGAACATGTTGAATAATGACGTTTTAAGGTAATGTTAAGTTTGATAATCAGCCCTACTTGCACTGATTATTACAAAGACATCTCAGACATGTCAACATGACATTAAAAGTGACATGACTGAACAAATGACACTTAATAACAACAGCCAGAAACATTCATAGAGACTACTTCATGTAGGTGTCGTGTCATGTCTGATGCACGAACCTTCAAAACACTAATATCGCCTTTTCTGCTTATATAACAACATGGTTAAAATGCAAAGCACAGATCTGAATTCACGCCTCCAGACTTGAGTTGTCATGTATTTGTTGTCCAGTCAGCCTCCTGCTGGTGTGAGAAGCTGCTCAGAGTGCTGCAGCTTGACTCTGAACTAAAACCAGACAATCTGAACATATTACACTAATCTTAGCTGCACCTCATTGGCTCTATTAATGTCAGGTCAGACTTTGAGGTGCTGCCTGGCCTAATTAAACCTGTATCCCATTTTGGGCATTATGCTCTCAGAATACAGAGTTCCTGCTGTCCCCGGAGTTACAAAGAAGTCAGCAGGCGGCAGCTCTTTTCCATTGAGCTCGTTTCCTCTGGAATAATCTCCCCTGCTGATATCAGACCATCTGACTCTGTCAAAGCTTTTGAATCGGAACTTAGATATGTCTTTGCTTTAACTTTCAGTTAGCGCTTTGTATTTGATCAGCTCAGCCCCTCATATCTGTTTCCAATATCCTTTAAATGAGTCAGGCTCAGTCTTGATTAATTTCTTGTTAACCCGCCGATAGGATTTAGCTCTGACATTCTAATAACTGCTGCATTTCTCTAACCCTGTTTTTGTTTCTGTTCCCACGATCATCCAAGCAGCGTGAGTTTCTCCCATATGGCGACACCTGAGGCAGCTCAGTGGCCTCCTGGATCCACATTCTTTCCATTTGTTTCATCATCTGCGTCTGTCAGAAATGTTGTCATCGTGATTTGTATCCTCTGTTTGATGGCTCTTCCTGAAGTTTCTCTCACTATTTTCCCTGATAAAAGGGACCTTCCTGTTACCCAAATTGAGTTATCTATATAAAATTTGACGTTGTTTTGATTTGGACTTTGTGGTGACCTGTTTTTGTGGTCTGTGAGGTTTCAGAGGTGCTTGGTGAGGCTGGGCGTGGCTTTGTTTCTGGTCAGAGCTGTGCTGGTCCACAAACCTGCAGCACATTGAGTATAATCAACTTAAACAAGCACTTAAACCCAGACCTTTCCTCTGCATGGTGCCAGATTACTGTCACCAGCTCCAGTGGCACTTGATTGCTCTCAGTATCTCTTGACTTTATGTATTTAGAAAGCCTTCTTGCGTTCACTCGCCAGTGTGACCGGACCATACCTGAGAACCAGCTCCTCATCAACCCAGCCTCCCACACCTCCGCCACCCCTCACAACCCTCAACTGCCTGAACAAGCCTCCCATGTAAACCGTGAGCCTCCACCTGCACCAACCAGGGAGCCCTCAGCCTGCGCTCCATCTCACCGTCTCATCCTACCAGCGAAATCATTCTTGTGATCAATAAATTCACCTTTAAAGTCACTGCCTGTTACAGTCGTGACCGAATACAGCATGTGGAAGATGTTCTGTGAGTTCTGTACGCCAGCTAGTCCTTTATTCTGCTCGGTATCTGCACTAGAAGTACATTTCTCCATTTATTTGGTCAACAGATATTTCAGAGTGTTACACTCTGAAGAGCTTAAAAGCTTTGTATCAAACCAACTACCTATTTAGGCCTTTGACAAAAGATGGGAAAAAAATAATTCAGCATGAAAACTAAGTAGCAGAAAATATAATATAGAGGACCAGGACATTTACAAAGAGGAATAAAAGTAGCAAACAACTGATTGACGTATTTTCTCTCTCATTTTTAACAAAAACATCTTTAGCAGAAAATAAAATCCTATTTCATTCCAAACTGATGATGCATTTTGCTGCTGATTTTTCAATATAAACGGATGTATTAATAATGACAACAGGCCATTACACGGTCATCGTTTCATGGCATTTGTAATGATTTTCTTCTCATCCCTGAAATAAAAAAGACATCCAGTCTGACAGCAAAGCCAGGATGAAGTGCTGCTGATCACTGTTACAGGTTGCTAGCCAACCAACTAAGTTTCTATGGAAACTGTGGCCTCTGTGATTGGCGGGAGTCTAATTGATGAAGCTTGTACTTCACAAGCAAGGGAGGAAGGCACAAGAAAAGGCCAATGTGGCTGATGGCTTGTGTTGGAAAATATATGTTAATTTCCCTGTCTGACGATCTCGAGAGGAACACCCCTTTTAGCTGAGTACGCAAACCGACAGATTGGCATAAATATTTCCTTTAGAAGTTAACAAGCAGAGCTTCATAGCCTCCAAAGTGTGCCTCTTTTAATCCTGTCTGGCTACAACCACAGAGAAAAGGTTAATCTTCTGTTAGACAGACCTACAGCAAGCGCAAAGAAGGTCAAAATCAATCGCTGAATAGAAAATAGTGTATCATTTCGTTTACTGCCCAACCAGCAGCTAATTATGTCGAGATCTTATATAAAAGTAACTTCACTATAGTACAGTCCCCTGTCAAAAGTTGACAAAGCTCTTCATGGACTCAAACTGAGAAGAACAAGTCTAAATCTAATTTCTTTTATTATGCTTTGACTGACACTAATCACACTTAAATGGCAGCCAATCAAACGGCTTGCTAAAGATGTCAAAATACATTTCATCCCTTTTTAATTTGATTTCATATGTTTGACAGACAGCCGAGCTCGTTGCCTCGTGACGCAAAAGTTACCATGGAGCTGACGGCCAATTATTTAATTTCTCCTCAACTTACCGGTTTAAATCCTAATTGCGCTATTATGCTATTCCTGTTGACGTTCTCATGGGTGAGTCCCCATTTAATTAGTTCCTGTGCTCACTCATGATGACACACATGCCCCCAAACAAGCACAGTGGTGACGTGGTACAAACTCCCACAAATGGAGTCAATCTATTCCACTGATTAACAGGCAGCGTGCACTGGAAGCTGAGGAGAAGCCTGCTGCTGTTGGAGGTAAACATGGATGTAAACAATGCAGAATTCATTCTTTTGCGAATGTTTTATGAGGAAGAAAATGCAATCAAGCAGTTTGTCAGGCCTCAACGCACAAACACAATAAAATGCGAGCACAGTTTGTTGTGAATGCAACACACAAGCTGATATCGCTGTGCTGGTGTTGTTCCTGGAACATCATAATTAATGTTCATGGATACCCGACCCAAACTCGCGCTGGGCTGGATGATGCCCAGGTTGGTTTTGATCACATTAGTAGTATAAACTGCCTGGATGTGACGTGTCAACGCGGTGCAAACGCTGTCACGTTCAGACAGGAAATACTTCCCAGACAACACCAAACTCCAGGACCATCGTTGCAACTGAGCGATCACATTTTGTACCAAATGTGTCCCTTCTTACTTCCAATGCATCAAATACAGCAGCCTGGTCACTGACCCTACACCACAAGGTTTGACACTGTAGTTAACCCTCTCACAGTATAGTAAAAAACTAAGAAAAGTCAGAGAAAGGGGGGACTGGGGTGATTGGATGGGTCATACACTGGACTCTCACCACACAGATCGTGATTTGTGTCCTGATTGTGCACAAGACTCAAGAGCTTTATCCGGAAGTCTGACCAGATTGAATGCTACCTATTGATGCAGTTCGAAGCTTGAGTCCACTGAGACCAAGCTGTCGTATTTGACGAGCTGGTAGTAAGAACATGTTGCTTCTTTGTAGATTCAAACGATGGTCCTGTAACAACACCAACACGGCAATATCAGAAAAACCTAAACCTGCACCTCTAAAGTATAACTTCCAACCCCTTAAACTACCAAAAGCAGACAGGAGGAAAAGAGTGTACACTCATTTTGCACTATTTCTGAAGGTTCACACGCATACAACTGGAATGTAACCTTCGTATTATTTGAATTTGATTTGCTAACATCTTTCTCTCGCGCTCTCTATGTGTGAGCATGTGTTTCCTTTTCCCTTCTCTTCAGACCTTCAGTCGCTGCTGAATGAAATCCTTGAATTTTCAAAAAGGTCAGCTTTTCAGAAACCAAGAAAAACAGCCTTGTTTTTTAGCTTGTTTTCCAGAGAAAGGCCTCATTAAACTGGAGGGCTGCAGAGTTCCCCTCACCCCCCCTGAGGAGCAGCTAATCCTTGAATTAGTCAGTTTTAAAGAAACGAATTCCAAAATTGCAGTAAGAGCAAAAGCACAAAGCACGGATGTTTTTGCATTTGTACGTGAATAGAGCATTCAGGATATTGAAAAAAACAGCGAAGGCGAAGTCAAACATGTTTTTAAATCGAGAAGCTTTTGAGGGTTTTCTGTTGAGCGCCAGCAGATCCTGATTTCATTTACATAGAATCGTTCAATGCACAGTCGTTTTGTGGA
The DNA here is from genome assembly GCF_900880675.1 of Sparus aurata. Taxonomy (NCBI): domain Eukaryota; kingdom Metazoa; phylum Chordata; class Actinopteri; order Spariformes; family Sparidae; genus Sparus; species Sparus aurata. Next base: position 34,977,817 of record NC_044203.1, on the reverse strand, counting down.
TGTGGGACCTCGAGGTCTTCCATCATGAAGTTGACAAGAAAATCTATCGGCCGCGTGGTTCAGTAGGGTTTTTGAATCGAGGTGTTGAGGCCCTCAGCTCAGAGGAAAGGTCGACACATGCTGGCTGAACTTTGGCATAATTTAACGACGTTCTGGATGCTGCTGCAGACGTCAAATTAGCCGTGAGATGTTCCGTTGTGTCTCGTACAGTCCTTCACTCACCCTCTGTCTTGACGTCCCTCCTCTGTCGTCTGGTTTATATTTCCTCTCCCTTACTGTCTGTTTTTCTGTCGTTTTGTGTTCGTCCTGCTTTGCCTCTCACTCTGCTGTTTGATATGCTCGTCACTCTCAACAGACATTCAAAGGGAGGTGTGAAAAGGATGTGTGTACACATAACGTACAGTAAAGTAGGGCAGACTTTCATTTTTCTCTCACTCTCTGCTACCCGAGCCAAATCCTAATCCCAGTGCAGTCCTTTACAAGTGAGCAGAGGCACAACAAATTCCCACTTTGACCAACCTTTATACCCAATCTCTCACACGCTTGTGTATACATTGAATAATAAGTGACTATTGTTCGTGTTGTAATTGCCTCAAATATCTGTGTATAGTGAACGAGGTTGATTGTGATCTCTCACAGAATTATCTGCACTTCCTCTTAGTGCTGCTGAGTTTTTAAGCGCCTTTCAGCTCAGCCTCTTTTTTTTTTTTTTCTAACGGGCCTGCAGCTTTCAGTTTGGGTTCGGTCTCCCCGTCACTTTGTTTCTATCAGAATCAGGCAGCGGGTTTCAGAGAGAACAGCTCTGACAAATCAACTTAACGCTGAAGTACTTTTGGCTCGGTTCAGACTCCAGGATGATCTAAACACACCGTGCTCCACTAGCTCACAATTACTTGGTGTCAGATCGGTACATATTATCCGATCCAGTATTTAAGGCTGTATTGGAGCTGTTACTATGTATCGGTCTCAGAACAACCCAATGTCGGCCTGCACTCAGCTTCCATTTGAAGCACACCTGGTTAAAACTACTGCAATATATCCCAAGGCACAGTTCGTCCCAAATTCAAAAATGCAAATTTCTCTCCTGACTTGTGGCGCTATTTATCCGTCTCGATCTGTGTGTGAGCTGCAGAGTTTTGGAGTTATCAGCCATTGAGCCTTCTCTACAATAAAATGGAGCTAGACGACACTTTGGTGCTCAAAGTGCCAAAAACATTTGAATTTGAACAACTCAACAGAAATGTCTGTTTCCAGAAATCAAGACCTGGTTGCTCAGGATTATCTGCAGACCTTGTTGTGAGGCGTGGCTCATAGAGTCCATCGATCGAGTCGGCTAACATCTGGTTTAGCGTCTGCTAACTTGGATGGAGATAAAATGATTAAATCTTTTTCCAACATTTTATTGAATGGACTGGATCAAGTTATGACAGTAAAACTGGTCATTTTGGCCCTAAAAAATGTATCCAACGTTTTACAGACTTATTTTACAATGTAAGCCTATGGGGAAAAGTCTTTTTGGGCAGCAGTACGTCACGTGAGGATATAATTACACGGTTTGGCCACTTGGAAAGTTGGCCTCAAAGCCTGGTGCTCTTCCTGGGGGCCTGTGAGAAAGGTGCCATTATTGTTTACGTCCATCCATGAGTAGATTCACACCTACATCTGCGCGCTGATTCGGTTTTCAGGTGTAGATTGGTAGAAAGAAAATAGTTCCTACATGAAACCGTGCACAATGAGGTTTGGAGTTGGATGAGAAGGCTGACGTCTGGACAGCTGATATCTCCAAAACTCTGCAACTCAGACCAGAACAATCTAGACTGGTAAATACCACTGCATGTGTAACTTTCATGAAGGCAGAATTTATTATGTCTGTGTGCACTTACAACCTTTCACGTCTTGTTCCTTCTGTGCAGCGCAGTGCAATGCAGTGTAACACCTCCTCTAACCTCTACAGTATCTCTGTGTCCTCCCTTAACCCCTTGAAATAAAGCATCTTTTTGTTTTCACCTGGGTCCTAAAACAACCATCAAACGGTTCCTTGAAGGCGCCTGAACGTGCCAAATGTCCCCATTTGGCTGCAGCCCGCTAAAGCGAGGACATTTCACCGTCTGAGGACCTTCGGCGCTGTCCGTGGTGCTGGAACAGAGCCGACCGAGCCTCTGATGGATCTCCTCTGACAGTTTGTTACCTGCGCGCTCTGTGTGTGTGTGTGTGTGTGTCTCATACGACAGGCATTTAAAGGCTCACCCTGAAAATTGCATAACAACGTATTTGATTGATATGACACGCACGTCCGGGCCGTCATCTTGTGCGTTTTGTACTCTGCTCATCCGCGGGAGAGGAGAGGAGGAGAGGGGAGGGGAGGGGAAGGGGAGGAGAGGAGAGGAGGGGGGAGGGATACAGATACAGATAACTTGACACACAGCCCCCATCTCCACTGATTGCTGAATACATTAGAGGACCGTGTGAGGTGTAAAAACGCGTGAGTGGAATAGATAACTAGGGAGCCGGCTTGGAATTTTCCATTCATCGCCGTCCCCCTCCCTTCCTCCCTTCCTCCCCTCTCATGCCTGTGCGTTTGGACATGTAACCTCTGTATTTTATGGCGGCTGCTGCTCCAACAGCAACCCAGGAGCCGGACTCCTCTCCTCTGCTGCTGCTGCTACTGCTGCTGCAGTGTGGAGCAGCAGCCTTGTCCCGCATTGCAGCTCCGCAAGGACGCGGGGAGCTCCAGTGACAAACCCCCCCACAAGAGTCATATTTCACAGTAATGCTTCGCGGCGGTGGCAGGCTGGGTGTTAAAAGGCTATGGTGCGTTTAGGGGAGAATTGGCGCCATGTTCCCCACCACACACACACACACCAGAAGGCAGAGCAGAGGTTGTTTCTGGAGCGCTTCTGGGAGGGTTCAATTCCGCTCCGTGCGCCTCGAGGTGGTCGTCAATTAGAGATTAGAGCCCCCAAAACTGACAATCAGCCAGCGGTTGTGCATTTTTTTTTTTAAAGAGCAGATAAATCAAAACACTAGAGTTGTCCAGAAGACAAAACAGGAACGAAAAAAAAAAAGCCACAAGTTGCACAAATCTGATCCAAATTATTCAAATGTGCCTTTTTTGTGCCAAAACGAGCCAATCTGAGGAATTTAACGCAAAGAAAAAACAGTCAGTTGATATTCTGCACATGAGCTCTTGTTAACATTGAGATCACACAGCATAATTCCTCCAGATGCTCATCCTGTTGTAGTCTGAGGGGACATGTGTGCGGGGCCTGAGCGCGTAATTTACTACTCGCTCGGTGAGGGGCTGTGGGGGGTTGGGGTTGGGGAGGGGAGGCGGTGTTTTAAGAGATTAATCTAGAGGTAGAAGCCTCGATGTGGCTTTATTGGCTTATATTTGTGCATCACTTGCAAAAAAAAAAAAAAAAAAAAAAAAAAGGATGTGAACACTGGTGACTGGCTCCATCTCCTCCGAGACTAAACTCTCCACTCCATCCACTCATCCAACCATCACTCCATCTACTCCATCACACATAACACGGATGAGAAAAACAAATAATTGGCTGAATGACTTGACAAACCATCCAGGGGGGGGAAAAAAAAAAAAAAAAAAAAAAGAACAGAGCGCTTCCTACCGTGTACGACAAATTTCAGCCGAGGTGACTTTCCGGCGATCACCGTGGCGAGGAGCGACAGCAGGATGAACGAATTCATCTTTCTTGGAGCTCTGCCGTGTGTTGTGTTTGAAAAAACAAAATTATCAACCCGTCCACAAAATCCACCTCTTCTTTCCTAAGAAGCGTCCCTGCAAAAAAAACCCGGTCCCTCCCCGATCCGCTACGTGCCAGATCTGTGCCACCGACTGCTGGTCCCGGTCCTATCGCGTCCGTCTGCTCCGCCGGCGGTTCAGTTTGGAGAAGTCGGGGTATCAGGCTCCACCTCGGAAACAAAAGGCACAAGAGAGAGAGAGGAAGAGGGGGTGGAGGAGTGTAGACGCTCAGCGAGGGAGCAGGAGTGAGAAGTGGGATTTGCACAAAAAAAATTATAAAATGCCCACAAACGCATCACTTTGGGTCGCAGGCGTGCAGGATGACGCGTCATACCTGTTGCTGACAGTGAAAGATGATTTTCACAGATTTTTATTTATTTTTTTTGCATCCGGCTGCACCTTTAAAAAAAAAAAAAATTGTTACTCATGTTTTTCTCCATCTGATTTCCATTTTTCATCCATCGATGAGCCAAAATGAATGCAATGTTATGATCCAGGTTGCAGCTTTTTGAAAATATTTAACACATTTCATCTTCTAGTGATATTTAAATTGCAGCAATGGAGAAGAGAAATTGCTGTAAATGCTTAAAATCTAAAGGTTTACAATCAGCACATCCAGATGTATGTGTGGAATAACTACATTTCATAATTCCATATGATATACAGAGGTGTGATATGCGCCTAAAGGCCGGGGGCCCATTAACTGTTTGCACACAAGCCCTCACACCAGCTGCCAATAATGATATTGCCTCAGCAGCTGCTTCTACTGTAATGTCTAATCAATATGTGTCAATAGTGCCCGAGTGCCTGAATGGGAATGAATCAGCAGTTTGGCTGTGCTGCGTTTGCATTTGTGAAGTTAATTGAGTCAAATTTGAAGAAATGGAACCACTCTAAATGGCAAATGCCTCTAAGTGGGACGCAACCAAACAGATGCTCCCATTCTCCAGCAGCATGTTGTAGAAAGATTCCCCCCCCCAAAAAAGTGAGGGATACTTCTGCAGGCAGAGAAGGTCTGAGCAAACTGAGCACGATTAGGAATGTACGAGTTATTACACTGCTTTAAAAAGAAAGTCCACTGTCCTTTAGTTGGCCTTCCCTCTTTTGGCTTTGATCACAAATATCTTTTCAGACCGATCGAGTTACAGAACTGCCTCGTCACGGTCCAGGCGGGACCCTCAGCTGCAACATAATTGTGGCGCAGCATCGATGTTTTCCTCGTCCTTTATTTCTGTACAAGGAGCTGTTGTTCCGCCGGATTCATTATTCTGATGACTCTTGAGTTCCAGACTGGCTTCAACAACAGCGAGATGCAACGTGTTCTCGTTATTCAAACGGCCTTGAGACAGATTATAACAAAAGGTACAAGGTAGATTTAATAATGTAGGAGTCCTTGAGTCCTGCTACATCTATTATATGGAGGGTTGAGGCCGTGTTGAGTTCAGGAGCCTCGCAGCCTTGGGAACGAAGCTGCTCTGTAGTCTGGAGGTGCAGCAGTGAGTACTTGTGTATCTTTTGCTGGATGGCAGCAGGATGAACAGACTGTGGCTGAGGTGGGTGTTGTCTTCCATAGATCTCACGTCACTGATGCTCTGTGGATGGTACAGGTAGAGCGCTTTCTTTCCCAGGTCGTGCACAAACCATCCCAGAGGAAGATCTTCCTACCTTTAACTGTTCACCTGCTCCTCCTGAGCTCCACTGCTGCAGACGGGTGTGTGTCGTTACCTCCTTTCAGTCGATTGTTCTCTGGGCACCACTATGCAAGACAGTTGATTTCCTCCGGCGCTGAACTCTCATCTTTGTTTATAATGCGGCTGTAACACAATAATCAGTGTTGGGGAGACGTAAACTACATGTAGTTGAACTACATAGCTTAACTACAATTTGCTGTAACTTGCTGGTAGTTAAACTACATTCATATGTTGTGCTGCATCAAGTAATTCAACTACTTTTGGGGTCATTTTTTGTAATTTAACTATTCAATTTACAATTACAAGTTTGACCAATATCATGAAATATCTTTTATTTAAAAAAGACCTATATAATATACATTTTATTTTAATTTTTCTTTGAAAAAAGGCATGAAACATGTCATGACATGCCAAGCCAACACTGCCTCTGATTGGCTTGCCCTGGCAGCACTCAAATACTTCACAGAGTGGGCGGGTCTTTGTGCCAAGGAAGGCAGAGCTCATATGGCACAAGTATGTCATGGACAGCCCTCCTGTTACCCCCGATGCACTCAGAACGCGCCAGCCCAACCACGGCCATATTTGAGCATGTACATGTTGGATATAGATGCATCTACAGACACGACTTACGTGTTCACATGTGAGCCCTGCAAGACAAAAACAACAATAATTAAGACTTTTTTCGACTTTTTCCTCTCGAGTTGAGAGGCATATTTCTTCTGGCATGTGAATTTTTTGTTTCTGATTTATTTAACACTGAGTTAAATGAGTATAATGAGTATAAGTAGTTGCTAAAGCTACTTTTTTTAGCAGTAGTTTTACAAACTACATTTCTCCAGGGGTAGAAATGCAGTGTGTTCGAACTACTGCCAGGCTGAACTACATGTAGTTTTACAAGTTACGCTTGAAAAGGAGCTTCTCCAACACTGACAATAATACTTACATGTATTTATAATGTGATGATTACAGGGGCAGCCTCCTACATTGCTCCCTGTGTTAAAGCATCTTTTTGGGTTTCTGTGAGGAATCTGTGAGCAGTGAGCTGCTTGCAGGGCAAAAACAGCATGAGGCGGTTCTGAAGAAGTGAGGAGAGACGTTCCTGTATTTCCTCACTTCATCCAGCTCTGTATAACACACGCAGGTGGTTCCTCGTTAGAAACAAACCTGTGATGAACCCACGCAGGAGGGGAGCAATTTCCCCCCTTTTTGAATCATCTTTAGAATTCTTTAATCGTCGCTCCGTGTCGCCTCTCGAATCAAAAACTTTAATGTCAGTCAAGGATGCAGCCTTCAGATGTGAAAGCATCTTAGTACTCAAACAGAGTGGGTTTACTCATTGCGTCACACACATTTCTGTCATGTCAGTAACAATACAGTTAAAAAGCCTTTCGCTGCATGTTGTGAGTCACAGTATTGATCGTCTTTATCAGTAAGTGATCTTCTTCCTGGCTTCTTGGCACGGGTTCACATCAGTCACGCAGAGAGGCGGTGAAACATCTTGCTCTTTATGTTTAAACGCTCGAGTCCGTTGCCAAGTACAGTATGACCTCACTCAACAGTGATGTCATTTTCTATTATGCAGTGAGGGCAACGCTGGAGTGAGAAGATTTCAGCCACTAGATGGCAGCAAAAGTAGGATTTTCAATGTGTGTGTCCTCACTGTGAGCTGGTGATTCTGCCTCCTTCAGCAGCTGACTGCGCCGATCAGCTGTCTCTTGTTGAAGGTGTTTTGGTGAAATCACCTGCTGTGCTTTTGTCGCTCAAGGTTACAATTTCAGGAGAAGATGAGTCAATTAACTTCTCCGCATTCAGCGCTGAATCACCGCCATTCAAACTTGTTTTTCGTCTGTTTGTTCCTTTTTGTAAAAGCCGGCATAAAAACAAGTCTGGAAAGTGGATCGCATGGGTTTGGAGGTGGGTGGATTTTATTTATTTTTGTGCGTAATGACTGAAGATAGAAGCCTGTGATTCATAGTTAAACAATCACCCCACCGCCAAACTCAAAAACATGTTGTTGTTATTTCTTTTAACACTCACATCAACTAACTTTGTTTTCTGATTGTGTTAAATGTTTGTTTCCGTCAGCTTTGCAATGAAATAATGAAGCGCAGTGATGTACATTAAGGATACAATGGTAATGAATGGTTCATAAACATGGACTTTCCTTATTTTTGCAGCCTAGATTTTAAAAAAGCTCAAATAAAATAAGTTAATTACAGGTACAAAGGGGGAAAAAACACAGAGGCATTTAGAAATACAATCGTGTAAGAGGTCAACCTGAAACCTTCAGTTTAAAGAAACAAAACACAAAACAATGTGATTTAAACAGGTTGGACGTTCGTTTATAAAGGGGTATTTTAATATTGTGTGTGTGTGTGTGTGTGTATGTGTTTGTTTGTGTGTGCAGACAGCTAAAGACGAAAACTGGCCTTGTCTTAATGATTAACTAAAGACTTCCCTCTAACAAAACACTTAAAGCTAATTGAAACAAATTGGCAAATGTTTGTTAAATGTTAAGGATCCCTTTGAATTTGTGGTTGTAGCACCACTTGCTGGCAGGAATCAATATAAACCCAGTGGGCTGCAGGATAACACTGGACGTGTGCAGTGAGTTTATATTTAACCATTAACAAAGGGAGACAGAATTCCCACAAAGCTTTTGTAAAAAAAAGTTTTACCTGTGAGAAATAAAGGTGAATTGTGAAGTCAGCAGCCGTGTGGTTCGATGGACAGCAGCGTCAGTCGATCCTACACTACAAAGTGAAACATCCTGAAAGCGTCGGATGGATTGCCATGAAATTTGGTACGTGACACTCCAAAGAGGATTAAACCAAATTGTTTTTTTTTTCGGGCGATTCCCTGTCTGTTTTCTCTGGTGGGATCAAAATTCCAATTACATTGATCCCGACCTAGGGAAAAAAACAGGGCATGGCACAAAAACAATTATATGTACCAAACCCAGACGGATCAGTGACAAATCGAGGCAGGAAAAGTGTTTCAGCAAAACAACAGTTTTATGGTTTTTGGTCTGTATTTGAAGACATAAAATGGGACAGGTGGAAACACAAACAAAGAGTGGTGGACAGGGTTGTCTTCTAATCACAGGATTGGCGGCACGATCTCCAGCTCGGCCTGTCCACATGTTGACGTGTCATTTGGCAATGCTGAACCTTGAATTGCTCCTGACGGTCATGCAGAGTCTTTCACGGTTGGAGAGACAACTGAGTTGTTTTGCAAATTGGGAATTTGTTCTTTCTCTTAGTCGTAAATGGAGACATGAAAGCAGATAGAAAATGGTGCCAGGGCGCCAGCCTGACTGAATCACCGGTTCATTTCCTGGGAGATTTTCATGCCCCGTGGCAGGCAAAATTGCATTGTGGGAGAAAGGTTTTATAAGGAACCAATCTAAAAGCTGATGGTGTCATTATTCTATAGCCATTATGTTGTGCAGTACCATTCACTCCATAATAAAACATTAACCAAAAAAACTTGTATGAGTCTGCTTTAAATGGAACGCAAATTGAAGAGCAATATACGATATAATGCAGCTATCAGGTTACCATAAATAATCTAAACCTAATAAGAAACAACAACAATTTACCTACAAAAGTAGCACCCAGTTCACAACATCTACCTGAACACATAACACTTCCTGAATACAACCATGTACAAGTGTGTCCAGAAGCTTAATCTACCTGACGCACCAACGGTCTGATGTTAAAGGTTCAGTTCCACACACCATCAAAAGTACATATTTATTGATCTAGATTGTTTTCAGGATGAGTTGCTGAGTTTTAGAGTTATTGGCCACAGAGAGCTACTGTGACGGGTGACGAGTCAAGACAGGAACTACTTTTCTTTCTACATCACCACTCAGAAGGAAGCGAGCATCGACTCACGGACGAGAGGTTAGAGTAATTGAATTTTTGTGTTTGTTTGTTTGAGTCTGGCACTTTGAGGACCGCCAGCTGAGTGCCATCTATTTATATAATACTGGAGAGAAGACAGACATCCACAGCCAACATCTTCAAAACTCAGCAAATCATGCCAAAAAAAATCTAAATGGATAAACAGCAATAAGAGACAAATACGTGTATGTATTTTTATGTATTCTTAATTTTGGGATGAACTGTTCTTTTAGCATTCGGGTGACTACAGCTGGGTTCAGCTTAGACTGAAATGGAAACCAGGCCTTATAATGTAGATCTGAGTCACTGTAGGAATCTCAGAAAAGTAAAATATTTCACGATGAAACCAACCAACACTTGTTTTATCTTCTGGTGTTATAAACTCTGCAGAGAAATTAATGTCTGTGTGTCTGAAGCCCCATTAGACGCCCCTACGGAGATTATTATTACTTATATGTAGAGTCATGCAGTAATTTGTCTGGAAAGCCTTTCTCTCTCTCTCTCTCGCTCTCAGCTTTTCGAGGACCTCTCGTCGCCACTCATCGGTTCACTGCAGGGTTGCGCAGAGAACACATTCTTGCAGTACAGGTCATTTCCAGCCGAGTCAGAACCAGGAAGAGTGGTGGTTGAGGTCATAGACATATATACATAGACGCCTCATTGAGCGGGTTGGCCCGCCGCTGCGATACGTCGACGTCGCCGCCATATTGGAGGAGGCAGATCCGCCCGTGAACTAATATGAGTCAATGGAGTGAACTTTATCAAGCTCCTTCTACAAAGTGCTATAAATTAATGTGTCTCATTTGCACATTCACACACATACAGATATATTCAGGAAACAGAGAGGAACCAAAAACAAAGTCTGTATCGTCTCTGATGATTATAAACGTTAACTACTCCGTATATGTTTAGTATACAGGTCGGCACCAAACCATTTTATAATGTTTTTATGAGTGTTTACAGCTGCTAATGTATGTAACGCTGTTACTGTGATGATACATGACAGTTAAATATTTAATCTGTCCATAATAACCAGATCCTGACATGTAAATGTGGCATCTGTGTGAATCAAAAACACCGTCGTTTTAATAAATAAAGTGATTTTTGATGATCTAAGTACTAATAATAACAATCATGGCGACAAAAATCAAGTCTGCAAATCAAGATCAGAAACTGCAACAGCAGTGAAGAGATATACACCATGACAGAACATCATAACATATGATATAAAATAACATTTCATGGTAAAAAACAAAAAAAAGTGAAGTATCAGCAGGCTAATATGCACCATATATAGTTTTCAACATTATTATTATTAGTGAAATCGTAGTAGTAGTAGTAGTATTTTTCTGTATATTCTTGACTTTGAATGGGAGAAGCTGTAACGCTGGAATTTCCAATCGGGGATCAATAAAGTATTTCTGATACTGATTAGTATATTATGCAGTCAGTTGTCCATATTTAAAGTCAAATTAGATTAACCAAGTTGACAGTATGGCAGACAGATGTCTCATTTACATGTCAGGATCTGATTATTATAACACAGATTAAATATTTAACTGTCATGTATCATCACAGTAACAGCGTTACATACATTAGCAGCTGTAAACACTCATAAAAACATTATAAAATGGTTTGGTGCCGACCTGTATACTGAACATATGAGGATTAGTTAATGTTTATAATCCTCAGAGAACGTTACAGACGTTGTTTTTGGTTCCTCTCTGTTTCCTGAATATATCCGTTTGTGTGTGAATGTGTAAATGAGACACATTAACTTATAGCACTTTGTAGAAGGAGCTTGATAAAGTTCACTCCACTGACTTGTATTAGTTCACGGGGCGGATCTGCCTCCTCCAATATGGCGGCGACGTCGACGTACGGTCCAGCGCTCAATGAGGCGTCTATGTATATATGTCTATGGTTGAGGTGGCGAGAGCTGCTGGCGGAGTTGATAGAGACATTTTCAAGACCAAAATTGGAATGAGCCAGTGAAGGGTTTTGTACAGATTTTTCTCCTTTTAAAACCAACAAGCGCCGGAAAATGTACATTTTAGTTGGAAAACACAACTCTTGAATAACATTTGTAATTTCTATGTATATGTGTAACTCCCTCATTATGTATTCATAAGGAAAATAACTCAATAATGAACACAAGCGTCCTGCTTCTTCTTATTCTACTTCCAGCAAGCAGCTCTCATAAACTGCAGCCGTATGAATATTCAGCTTTGCTGCTTGTAATGTAAGCGATCTAATCACTTAAGCCTACTCCCCCTCTCACTCTGTGGAACAGTGTCAGCCAAATTCCTACAATAAAATGTAAAATGTGCCCCCTGTTGTCAAGAAAAACTCCCGTCTTTGCCATCAAACCAGGAGGAGTAGGAGCCTGAAACTACCAAAACAGCAGATGCCAAGAGACCGTTATGTGCTTGTGATGTGTGCATGTCAGTCATCAGGGGGGGAGTGGCTTATGAACACCACTTTAATCTGCCCCTTTGGCTTTCTGTCCAATGGGAGCAAATAGTTGTATTAAAATAGATAATATGACAGGCCGAGCTGGGGCCGGAGGATAGTACCAGCCAGACAGACCTATATAACAGATTGAGACATGCAGAGGTAATCCAAAGGGTTTAAATCTCTGCTCATACACGTGATTATCAGGTTTTTTCTCTTTTTGGGTTATACTTGGCGACTGCATTAGACAGGCAGAATGAGCTTCTGTTCGGTGAATCCACTCTGAGCTCTCAAAGTCTCTGAACTGTACTAAAGCGAAAAGTAATTCATTGGTTAATGTTTGGCTTATCACCCTCAAGTGCAATATTCTGTTTTTTTTAATGGGGAGTCAGCAGTGAAGGGAATTCGGCCAGGGAGACAGGAAATGCCTATAAATGTCTGAAGAGATTCATTCGTATTTCATCAGGGGGAAACGTGGCTCTGAGAGAAAATCAGCCACAACGGTATTCGTCTGCACACATAATCCTCCGTCTTCACTCTGGGAAAAAAGACATCAAATGTACGTTTGCGTCTCTACGGGCCAGCTGTAGCTTTGTTTTCTTACAAAAAGGGCAACAAGGCCACTTTTTTTCTTAAACCGAACACACAGTCCTCACAATGGACCCGCAGCGCAGAGATTAAGTGCTTTGGTTATGCAAGAAAATGTGTCCCTCTCTTGCCAATTTTCCCAACAATGGACTGATTTCAAATGAAGATCTGCTGAGAGATTGGTTTTAAGATGATTGGATTCATTTTTCTCCTCATTTTGATACCGCTCCAAAATATTTGACATAAAACGATGCAAGGCAATCCACACACACACACACACACACACACACACACACACACACACACACACACACACACACACACATATACACAAACACAGACAAGGCGGGCTTCAATACAGGCATTTATTGAAGTGAAATGGAAAAAAACAAAATCATTTATGAACACGATAGCAACCAAACATGTCAGTGCTGTTTGTGTGGATCATTTACATCCTCTTTTCATGGCATAATAAAGCATTGCTTTGTGCGTAGTGCATCTACACAGTTACATTTACACGCTACGAGAGTGGCATATTTGAGAGACACTAATCCCCAGAACTACATAAAACGATAGAATAAACCGAGCGCACACAAACGCCCTTGACCTAAATATTTACAAGACAAGAACGATCAGGTGAGCATTCTCTCTGTCGATGGTGAGAATGTTACTGAGGCACATAGTTTCAGTGTTTGTGTGGGTACAAAATAAAAAAAAGTGGTTTCTAGAATATAAAAAAAGGAGAAATCATAGCTGATCATCTTCTGATGGAACAGAGTCACCTACTGTCATTACAAGATAAAATAATATAAAAGAAAGATCCAATTTGGACCTGAAAAACTTGTTTTAGGATACATTCCTATGTACAATAAAGTTTGCTATCAGTCTCTTTACTTTCTTTTCTGCTACATGATCACTGAAAGTAAGTGATGCCCCATAAACATGATGCACATTTTCAATACAGCATGTAACAAAGCTCCAAAATGTCCAAAATGTAACCACTAAGTTGAGAATTAAAATGATTTGGCTAGTGTATTCCATATATTTATTGCCAGTATCAAAAGCTTTGTAGTCACATAATGAAGTGTAAAAGTTGTACAGTCGGTGCTGAATTGGCAGTCTTTGACATGAACCTCTGTAGGTAAGCAGAAATAGCAACGTGAGGGTCAAATGGTCAAACAGGGCAAATGTTTACTTGGCTTGTATTGGCAAGTGAAGACGTAAAAACTGAGCACGCATGTACAATGTAAATGGTTCTAAACAAGCACCTGAAGTGACAAATTTGAGAAATGTGTCAAACTAAAAACTGTATTCATGTGTTATTCCCGATATCTGTGAAAATAATAACTATTTTACAATTACATGCTACATAGAAAACAAGTTAGATGCATTGGGTCATTTGCTTATCCAAAGTAAAAGGTTGGTAAAAGACAGCAACCATGAAAGAATTCTGCCCAAAAAATCTGTTAACATCTTTCTGTCCCAGTGTCATGATATATTCATTGGTTAGGTAACACAGCAAAGTGGCTGTTGAGATGTTACTTTCCACTCTAAAATTAGAAGAGCGCCAGCACGAGCCCAACAAATGGGCTCTGATTTGCCTTCTAAATGGGCCTTTGAAAAAAAGTCCCGGTCTGTCCTTGAGTGTCCCAATGAGGGGGTCCATAGTCATTATGAAGACTCCTTTCACCTTCTCCTTGGCTTTAAATGAGTTTCATGGTGAACCTGCCACCGTCACCTCCGTCCCCTCCACCACCCATGGAAGACCGGGGAACAAAGTCAATAGTTGCCGTGTGCTTGATTTGACCTTTGCTCTGGCTCCAGAAGAACATGAAGACAAAACAGATGGCCACCGAGCTGAGGAAAGACAGGAAGCCCATGGTGGTGGCGATGATTAGGGTCTTTGCATCAAATGGGTATGGCTTGGCCATTTGAGCTGAGGAGTTGGCAGCTTGGGGATTTGAAGGCTCTACCCAGCCTTCCTCTGCGAGGTAAGGGATGGTTCGGTTACGGGGGAGCCCCTTCACGTAAAGACCAACAGTCAGGCTGTCATTGCCGGCTGCGTTACCTGCCAGGCACTGATATGTGCCGCTGTCCTGAACTTGGGCAAAACGCACTTCGAGAGTACCATTGGGCAAAACTCTGATTCGTCCTGTTGGAGAAACCACATTCTTATGGGATGAGATCCAGGTGATGGATGGGGATGGATCCCCATCAGCCTTACAGGAGAAGAGAACTGTAGTGCCCTCCTCTACTCTCGCCTCCTGCGGCCTGCGGTCCATGATACGGGCTGGGCGGCAGGTAAACAGCCTCGGGAGCTCCTTCTCTGAGAAGTCTCTGAATTCACGCTGTCTCACCGAATCAGGAGATGAACAAGTGGGCTGATGTCCATCAAAGTTCAAGCGCAATCGGCGACGGACCACCCAGATGAGCCTGCAGTCACATGCTAGGGGATTCCCGTCCAACCGCAACACCTGAAGGTTCCCAACAGAGTGGAAGACGCTCTCCTCCAAAGTAGTGAGCTGATTGGATGTCACATTAAGCATGCGAAAGTAGGCCAGTCCCCGAAAGGCTCCTGGCTCTATTCTTAGCAGGCTTGCCCCTGCTAGGTGAAGCTCCTGGAGTCTCAGGAGGTCCCCTAACATATTACCTTGGATAACAGTGATGGGGTTGTAGGATAAGTCCAGAAAGCGCAAATACACCAGATGACGGAGTGCTGAGTAAGGAATAGCACTTAGGTTGCAGCTGCTGATAACAAGCGTGGTCAAATTAAGACCGATCAGGCTGTTGCTTAGCCATAGTATCCAGAGCTGGCCAGTTTGCAATCACGAGGCTACGCAGACGGTGGAGTCGTCGGAAAGCATTGTTGGGCAGGGTAGTGATGGTGAGACGCAGCATGCGAAGACGTGCTAGGCTCTGGAGCTGGGACAATGCCTCAGTGGGAACAGAGGTCAGGTTGCTACGATCTATGTTGAGCTCCTGCAAGTTCTGCAGACCAAAGAAAGCCCGCTGGGAGATGAAGACCAAGTCGTTCTCCTCTGCATCCAGCGTTTGCAGGTTCCCCATTTCTTTGAAGGTATAGTCCAGGAAGACCAGAATCTCATTCTGGCTCAAATCCAGAAAGCGCAGACTGGACAGGCCAGAAAACACCCCGACCGGGATGATCTTGAGTCGGTTATTCTTAATCCGAAGCGTCCTGAGATTTTGTAGGCCCTGGAAAGCCTCCACCTCAATCATGGAGATCATATTATCACTGAGATCCAAGTCTTGAAGCTGCGGGAGGCCGGAGAACTGGCGGCGCCCCACGGTCTTAATCTTATTGTGGGATAAATCCAAACGCCTGGCATCACTGGAAAAGCCCTCCGGGACTGAGTTCAAATGTTTGCCAGAGCAGATCACTTCTCTACCCTCGGGTCGACACACACAGCGCGGCGGACAGCTTCCTGCGGATACGCACAGTCCAAACTGGAGCAGGATGCTCCAAGCCCCCCATCGGACGACTGACTCCACAAACATCTTACCCCCAGCCTGAGGAGAGACGCATAAACATAAACACATTAGCTCTGATGTTTTGACGATTAACACAGAAATGTTCATGTCTGAATAATATTTAAAAATCATGTTGTTTTTGAGTTAGAAATAAAGTGTTAAGCACACAGTCTGTGCTGCTAGGAGTCTCTCCATCAAAACACTGGGAACATAAAAAGGCAGTTTGATGAAATTATGAAAGTAGGTTGGGATCTACAAGTTTGCTTTCTTCATTTAAACAACCACCTTCCTGCCTCACTCTCTGACGTATAACATATAACGTATAGGTCCAGACATTTCAGACATTTTGATGCAGAAATTGTACATAGTCTTTAAATCTTTAAATCCCAAGCATGACATGATTGCATGGCTTAGTTAAAACTTGGATAAATACATACCGTTTCAGTCTCCGAGTACAGATTTTCATAACCAGTTGCAGTCAAGTTGGAATCAGACTTGAGTTAAGTCCTCTGTAGAATATGTGGTCCCGTCAATAACATGCCCTTTAGAGTATCCTGGACAGAACAGAGACACAGAAAAACAAGTCTTAACAAAACGTGTCTAAACACTAAACAATTTCCACCTCATCAGCCTGGTACTCCAACTTGTATAATTTCCTGATGATTAATTTTGGACCAGCTGGTCTCATCGAGAATGTCATGGAGATTAATTGTTTCTTTCATTTCGAGCTTGCCGTAGAGCAGCGGATGCCATCTCAAACGCCCCAGTATGAGGACAAGAACAAGGTGACACCATTTCCTACTGTTGACAAAGTCCCATTACATTTTTTTTTACGCTTGTCATTTGATATGCTGGCACGCACAACAAAAAGCACACATTTGGAGCAGCAGAGTGTGCTCAATATGAAGCAGATGTCGCAGCTGATAAGACCGGCCTACATCTCTGTACCGCAGACAACAAAATCCCTACTTAACTGATTATCGAAGAATACATCGCACTTTTAACTCAGGACATTTTATCCTCAGAAAGACTGGTGAAGTACCATTAACAGTGCATAACACCCCATGAAGTGTCACATATGATTTGCCCCACTTTTTTTTGTAAGTATTAATGCGACCCAGCCTCACGTGTGACGTCTCTCACAGAGCAGATGAGGCTTCAGTGGGATGAAAGCTTTGCCCCCTGGGCCAGGCAGCTGGGTTTAGGCATTCCAACTGTAGCCAGAGCTCAGCAACAGGGTGGGGGATTTTTTCTGAATAAAAAGACCTACAACTTTTTAAAAGAATGAAAGTGATCACAACATGTAGACAAATTAAAGATGGGAGATAAATATGTCTATCCTTTTTATGTTTATCCCGACTCGCTGTTGCACCTGCTGAGGTTTTGAGCTTTCACAGAACATTTCTAAGGGAGTTTTTTTTTCTCCTATCTGAGTCACAAGTCTCTAGGTAGATTATGCCGTAAATATTGCAAAGCTTTTTCACAGAAATTTGAGATTTGGGGGCTGATAACATGATTTCACTTGTAACTTCATTATTCTTAGAAGGAATAATTGATCAGAAATAGTCTTCTCATGTTGGCTCTGCTGTCGAAGTTGCCAAACTTCCTCATGTCTCATCTTTCATTTTGAATTGGTGACTACAGTTCACAATAAAGTAATTACTAAACCTTTGATATCCCTTATCTAGGCACAGGTGCTGGCAATCTGGGTTCAGGTATGATACACTTTTAAATGGAATGAGCTGCAAAATTAAACCGCAGTCTTGACTTCTTGATGTTTTTCATGATTCTTTCACGTTTACGATTGTTTCGTGTTCTGATCTACAAAAGAGATCTTAATCAGAATGAGACTGCCTGATTAAACAGAGATTAAAGTAAAACTCCTTCAGTGAAACCAAAACCAACATTTAATTTTCACTGGATAGTTTCTAGAAAGACATATTATGTTGAGAGGGAAAGACTTTATTAACAAATAGATTTTGAAAAAGAAAAATGGGCTTAAAACCAAGTTGACCGTCAAGAAATGGAGTGAATTAAACAATAATGCTGTTGACATTAACACCATGTGAAGAGTGAACACAACTTGCACACTTTTGTAGAAAGGAGTCAAAAGAAAAAGACTTACTGATGTGAAATGCTGCGTGATGAAATATTACATAATTACATTATTCCCGTCCTGCCTTTGCCAGTTGAATAAACCAGTGGTGGGAAATGTGTTTACATTATTTATTTCCCTCTCCAAAAGCCACCGGCGAGTCCAGCTACAGTACGTGCAACACAAGTGACGATTCATCAAAAGAAAAATAAATTCTCATTCTTAACACAGCACCTATAAAGTCTCCAAAGCTGCACTCAGAACTAAAAGCACAAAACAATAACACAGCTCCTATAATGTGCTGCAAAAAACACTTAAAGCCCAAGAAACATAAACTACACTCAAACAGGACAAAGTTATGTCTCAAAACACAGCTCAGACAATAAAGAACCAGACTGAGTCTAACCTGCAGCTTCAGACGGCGTGGACTCGCCCTCGCTGCAGCCTCTCCGCTGAGCGACAGAGTTGTCGACAGTCCCAGAGCTGCACAGTCTCTGTCTCATCCCCTGCTCCTCATGCAAACAGCTCTTATACTGGCTGGCTGGGAGCTCCCGACTCCCAACACAGCACTTGTGCTCTTGTGACTCCCAGGACTCCTCTCAGACCGATATATCAGACACCAATACTGCCACTTTATGAAAATACTGGACTGGAGCCAAGTCGCCATCGACCGCTGGAAGCTTTTCTTGACTACAGCCACAGTAATAATTAAATTCTAGCTTTTATTTATTCATTTGAAGAGAGTAATTCTTTAATCTAGATGCCTGGTGTCGTGCATTTGGCCTTTAAGTTTGATAAATTGGTAGTGCCTTAAAGAACTGTATCATTTATTTAAAGGTGCACTTTGTAGTTTGGGGAAGAAGTTTTAACTAGAGGAGAGAGATTACGCTGAAATCAACAAACTCTCTTTAATGACTGAAACAAAAATACCTTAAAGGACACAATTTCATACTGTGTGACTTTATTTATGTGGCGGACCCTGCCACCTTTCTAGCTTCAAACCCTGTTCTGGGACCTTATTTTCTCTGTTCCCCTTTTCAGAAAAAGAGTCATCTGGGATCGTGTGTGACTTTTATTATCCTACATTTATACAGGTTCAAATTTCAATTTGATCCTTTTTAACACTGTGCTTATGCTCTGGTTAGGTTTAGGCACAAAACCCACTTTTAGGGTTAGGAAAATACCTTGTTTTTGGGCTTAAACTGTTTTGGTCCACAAGAACACGGCTTGAGATATCCCAAAGTCTGGTTACAAATACCTGTCTAGATATTGTTCCGATGTCTTGTTATAAATATCTGGTTTTGTTGGCACAAACACAACCAGAGATTTTCAGACTTCTTGTCCAAAATATCCCATTCTTGACACCACAAATACAGCTGGACGTGTCCCAAAGGTCCTCCTCTGTTTTTTGTCACCACGAACACAACTGTCTTATTAAAACATCTGGAATTGTCGGCATTAATAATGGCTGGAGAGGACATGACTTTCTGTCAGTACTAACTCAACGTAATGCAAAATGCTGTGGTCCATTGTCAAATAATATCCAGCGGCATCATCCACCTCCAGACATTAAACTGGATATGTTTTGCTGCCATGTCCATATGGTGTGAAGACTTTAACACAAACATATGAGGACATGTATGTGGTTTGTAGGAACATGAAATGCCAACATAATCTCCTGGGCTGTTTGTCCAACCCTCCGTTCTTTGGAAGCAAACATTCAAATGTAAACAAAGTGATTTTTGGGTTCATGATGGATAAAAGCCGATGTTTACTGCCAGTATCAGTCTTCTCAGTCTCCTCTCAGTGAGTAATACAAGGGAGGGGCTCACAGTTTAAAAAGTCTTGATCCCCCCCTGAGCCACCTTGTGAGAGACATAGACTGACAGGTGTGCCATGTCCCAGGCGGGTGGGCTGTCAGTTGCCGAGCCCTTCCGGCCAATCAGGAATGAGGATGACTCCTCCTCTGCTTCTCGGTGCACATCATAAAAGCCACAGTCGAGCCAGAGGCCGCGACCCCGGGGTCACGACCAGGACTGACCCCGTCCGTCAGAATTAGAAAGTGAGGGAATAAATGCATTTGTAATTCCCACGTGTGTTTGTCACCCTGCGTGGCGCGAAGCCACATGAGTGTCGCGTTACGGCGTTAATGGCGCTAACTATTTTCTATTACACACAGCCGCCGGTTGTTTCTATTAACGATGTGGTTTTTAACATCAGAGCAGACAGCGTTCACTGAAAGATGCCTTCAGTGATATAATACAGAACTGCATCATGTCCGATGAATGTGTTTTTATCACCTTGATGTCTTTAGTAATTACACAGCAGATCTCTTAAGCCTGGCCGGTCGCTATTCTGAGTCTTTGTTCTGGAAAGATTTTCTAATTTATTTGGTGACAACTGCTGCGGGGATGAATATTATGTTTCATTTGTGTCTAAAAACACAAGAATCATTGATGTGCCTGCGATAATACTTACTAAATCATC
The DNA here is from genome assembly GCF_900880675.1 of Sparus aurata. Taxonomy (NCBI): domain Eukaryota; kingdom Metazoa; phylum Chordata; class Actinopteri; order Spariformes; family Sparidae; genus Sparus; species Sparus aurata. Next base: position 34,957,342 of record NC_044203.1, on the reverse strand, counting down.
CGTCTTTGTTGACTCTTATATTGTTATTACAGCCTAAACAACTGCAGAATGTAAACTAGGTGCGTGTCTGAGTGATGTTCTGCCTCTCTTTAAATAACTTTGCTTGTGCTGGTGAGCTATTCTGGTTGTTCCACCAGTGAACTCTAGTTTTGTTTTTATACTTCATGACACAAGGTACGATCGACAGGAGCCTAGGAATTAGCAAACTGGACTTTAATTCGTTCCAATTGGTGATTTACAGATAATTTTAAAAAGCCTGGCAGATAATTGTACATTTATTTGCTCAAATTTGAGGCTTTGATATCAGTTTTTCTAAGAAAAACACTGAATTGCATTGATGTTTTTTTTTTGCTAATTTTCAGTAAGGTGAACGCTGACATTAAGTATTTAATAAACATGTAAAGTTTCCATCTATTTATTTATTATTTTGATGAGTTTGACATTCTTGTATCGTGTTTATTGGTAAATTGGTTGCTCACATTGAGGTATTTGTTAACACTCTATAATAACCATCATAATAGTTCTTTTAACTTTAGTAAACACTACTAACAGACAATAAAAATGCTTTATGAAGCATTTATAAAGCAATTATTTATTGTAAAGTTGCAACTGATTCTTGTAATACTTTGTAAATGGTTAATAAATACTGTTTGTTTGTTCCTTACAGAGTCAAAACTGATAAACCTTTACAATTTATTCACCATGTGACCATTTACAGTGAATTCACGTAACAGAAGTAGATTAAAAACAACTTAGAGCAGTGTTTTGAGTGTACCTTAGTACATTGATCGTTTCCTGTTGGATTCAGTTTCATAATAACTTTGTTTGGTCGTTCTGCGTCCGTCCATCTGGCTGTTTCTTGGATTTGCTTACATGGTCTGGCCGGATAAAAAAGTCTGATTGACCATCCCGAAGCTGACATTTGACATTCCTGAATTTTTTTTATTACATAACTCTGAAAACATCCGTTCTTCAGAAGCCAACCTGGAGCCAACTCTTACCTAATAAAGCAGCCATGATGCCAAAATTGCAAAACAATATCAGAGCCAATCGGATGTGACCTTTCCTCAGACAGACAATCCTTTTGGCAGCGTCCGGCCGTCTTTTGGGTGAAATCCCACAATCGCTTAATTCTCAGCTTCCTTGACTCGCCCTCGCCCTCGTTCCTCTGTCATCAGACAAAACTCGTCAAGTCTCTCAGCTCGGGCCCTTATCGCCTTACATCAATCTGTGGGCAGTCGTCACCCCGTGTTAAAATTAGGACTTTCTTCATCGACTGCTCACAGCTGCAGATTTAGTCATTACTTAGTCGGCCGCGGTTGCTTTATGTTTCCCTGATGGTTACGATTATGAGAAGGATTATGTTAGACTACTAGCCAAATTAAAAAAAACAATCAGACAAATGATCATCAATAGCCGCGGTTACATGCACTTTCAAAGTCCCAGCATTAAAATACAGTTTTAAGCTTTGATTTACGTGGGATCTTGTTTACATTTTTGGCCTTTTTGTAATGTTTAATTAAAGATAATTAAAAATGTAGGTCACAAATTTGGTTGAACATTGTTACAATACACAACTAATTGGGCTTAAAGATGAGTACAGCAGATGAGTGCTGTTGGGTTTTGTTGTTTTATGTGAAATATCTTGTTGTTTAATAGATATTTAAAGTAATAACATTGCTTCCTACAATATTCCTTCAGTCTGATTGAAACAGTGTTGATTAGAGAATTAGAGTTTAACTGAATATGTGGACGTTCAACTTGTGCAAAGTGATTTTGCCTGTTGTGAAGGATCCAATCTGCCAGACGTAAAACAGAGGAGAATGTTTTTTCAACTTTATCCAGAAAATCAAAGCCGTAAAAACAAATATATGAATAAGTTATTGTTGTAATTACAAGTTTTTAAGAACCCTTGTCATGACCTGGGTACAATAGTTGCGTTGCATTGTGTTGCACAGATTCCTGCTTACTTGAACAACTTATGAGCATTATTCATGAGTTACTAGGATCCATGTAAACACAGCTACTGTTTTCCGATGTGAAGCAGCTTCATCCATACGTTTCCTGATTATGGTGCTCACCAGAAATGCTTCACTCAGCAGTTCCGCTCTGATCTCATTCACCAAACTGCTAACATGAGCATTTCTGCTCACGATCACATTCAACAAAGTGCTACAGTGAACAGCGACTCGTGTCATTATCGTGGTGCAACAGGGCCAGAAGCAAAGGAGAGGCGATGAATCTCAATTGAATTCAACATCTTTTTCTCTTCCTGCATTACAGCTTCATTAGCTTTGAAAAGAAACTCTCTCTCTTTCCGAGCTCGGCTCTTTTATGTATTACCTTATCTCCCATTTCTCAACGCTCAATCTCATCCTGTTACTTGGGGACCTGCAGCAAAGTGTAAAAACACTCTGACAGACAGTGTGCTGTTATGAATATTTAAGGCGAAATCTTCTTTTTGCAACAGGTGCGCGAAACTGGAACACGACCTAACATGGGCGGGAGGGTGGCAGTCTTCGTTTCCTTCCCTGTTTGGAGGCCTCGAGCGCGAATCCCTCGTGCCAACCAACCCATCTGACCGAGAATGCATAGTCTGATCCCGGCTGGCTTTTCTGACACTTGTCAAAGAGCTATTTTTAGCTTGTCACAGTGAGAAAGACAAGAGCCCGGCTCAAATCCCCAATTAAAACGGCTGGAACAGAACAACAGCGCGGGGGATCACAGACCGTGAGCTTGTGTCTTTGCACTTTTGTGTTCTGTGTCAGTGTATGCTCAAATTGTTAACAGAGTGTTTGACTGGGTGGTGGTGGTGGTTTTGGTGGAGCTGGTGTATGTGTGTGTGTTTCTTTTTTTATGAGCTTCTGGCACCTGCCGCAGTGTGACGGCCCCGGAGACCTCCTGCATGCGAGCAGCAAATATTAAAAGGTTTGCTGGCAGAACAGCTGTCGGGTGCATTGCTGGAAAACAAAAGTCTCCTGGTTTTTCCCCCTTGGGTTTGTTGGGGAAACGCCTTGTAAACAAAAACCGTGTCAGGAGCGGCATCTATGTCCAACAAAATGTTTAAAATTCAAGAGAGAGGACAGGGGGAACTTTTCCCATCGCGAGACGAGTCTGTCACAGATACAAAAGTAGAAACAGAAGTTTAACACTGCAGCATGTTGAGCTGTGACAACCCAGGCTCAAATATCACGACACCACCAAGCTATATCCATGCAGGAGAGACAGAAGAGACAATGCAGGACAAACACAGAGATAAGTGTGCAGCCAATGAGTCAGCAGGTGGTAAAATATGAATGTAAAGTAAAATCAAGTGGCTGTCAGTGCTAATGTTAGTGAGTTTGTCTCACCAGGTTTCACTCTCCAAGTGAAATACAAGCTGAACAGCGCGATGAGTCCCTGTGAGATGTTGAGTGCCGCAAAAGGGACAGATGGCTTCGCTGCTGGTTGATAACTGATGCTGACTTGTTTGAAAAAGAAAAAATAAATGCCTCATTTCAGCACTCGACGGGTGTGTTATTCTTCAGTTAGCGGCGCACCGCTGCGTATGACAGCGCATCAAGCAGAAAATGCCAGCTCGTAGCCGTCAATCAACCACTGACAGCAGAAACGTTCCGAATTTTGATGTTCTGACACAGTTTCCACAAATAAAATAGATTTATGCTATTTTAAAAACATGCACAATAGCTGGAGAATCACTTAAGGACCCAAACACTGCAGGTTGGGCCGTCAGTGAGCATCTTGGTTTTTTATGGTGTCTCTGGTACCGTTGGCACCAGTTGGCCCCGGTCGGCTTCTTTTTGGCCGACAGAGCGTGTTGCACTGGAGCCAGTCTGCTGGTGAGAGAAATTATTGTGATTGGAAGTTCAGCTGAGCAAATCAGTGCACAGAGTGTAGTATCCATAGTTTTAACCCTTTCAGTGCAGGTCCTTATTTTTCACCTCTTGCCTCTTTCTATCTTCTTCCAGAACCTAAAGACAAAGTGCCGATACTGCAGCGCCATTTGCAATGTTTCATCAGACATATTCTCCAGTAGAAGTCGCGATATCAGTTAGAATGGTGTGAAAATTATTCACCATAACAACAGCTTGTACATCTTCTGCCTTCCTGTTTTGAATGATGAATACAGACTGCTGCCACCTGCTGGTTTGGGGAGTTATTTCCTCCAACACAAGCACAGAACGTACAAGCGAGGATGTCACCAGGATATAATGTTAGCAGTTAACGTTTCTACAAACTACAAATACGTCCATGTTCGTGCATGTCATAGGCTACGAACCATATTGATATATTTGTGCAAAACATGCCATATCGTGCTCACAATACATGCGTATTAGCCGGCTAGCATATCAGGAGGTGGAGGGAATAGTGGTAGAGCTGCAGGCGACAAGAAAACCAAACAGGCGGCCGGAGTTTGAGTCTGCGTTGAGGCGTTTGTAAGCTTGACACTTGTAGACGTTTTTGAGGGGAGCGAGGGAAAAATTCCAATCGTGTTCAATGCAACAAAAAGTACATATTTTAAGCCAAACTATGATCTTTTCCTAACACTAACTAGATAATGTGCCTAAACCTGAACAGAGCGTAAGCACAATGTTGTGACTCCGATGGACTAGAAAAATGTATTTATCATCACCAAACAGATTTCGGAAGAAACTGACCACTGACTTTCATTTAATCTTTTCTTTAATATTGTTTCAACATCTTCATTGTTATAACTAATACAGTGTGTTATATAAAGACCACGCAGTTACATTTTCATATCTCCACATGTTGACTCTCAGCTTGATTTTTAGCTAAACCAGGTGAATGACACGATAGTCGACAGGTGACAATTTGGCATCTGCTGTTCATCACATCACGTAATCCAGTTTGTAGTGGAGGAATGTAATGTTCACGTCAATCTTGTCCACATTACGTAATATTTCTGCTCATTGCAGAACATTTTACAGCCTGTGTAGAGGTCTGGCAGGCATGTTTTCTATTTGCGCAATTCATTTTTCAAACTGCTGTGAGGAAAAATACAGACCCATGAATACTAATACCGCCAAGGAGAAAAGGGTGTGTTTGCCTGGATGCATAGCAGAAATTGGCATGTGGGGGGGAGAGATAAAGAAAAGTGTGTGTGAGTGTGGCTGCGAGCTTGTGTCTGTGACAAATGGGATTATATTAATTGTTTTTCCTCTGTGCCTACACATGGAAACACATTTTTATTTCATCTGGATGCTACGGAGGAGTTTCTTGTGTGAAGCCTGGGTTTGAAACGGAGAAGTCTTTATTCAAGAAACAAACTGTGTGACAACAGGAGGTTCTGTCGCGACAGAGTCCAAACACATCCATATTTTGAGATACGTGAGTGTGTGTCTGTGTTGGTGTTTTGTGTGTGGAGTTTAGTTGCAAGCTTTGTTGAGTGTGGGTGTTGTTTTCTCATTTCTTTTGTTGATATTACCAAAAAAAAAAAAGGCCAAAAGCGATTTGAGACAGAGGGACAGACGCATTAAGTACGGGTCTGTTTGAGGTTTACACACATGTAATGAGTGGTAGAAGTGGGTCACAGTGACGGACTCGCGTCGGTTTCGTTCCAGCCTGCGTGTTGGTAAAGCACTCCGCTGTAATTCCTCATTCTGACGAGGAGAGAGTTAAGACCCTGCGCGACGTCACGCAAAGTGCGGCGTCTGCAATATTAATAATAGCACAAATAAATGAGGGAGGGGAATTAGTCTCAGTGCAGCGCCTATGTGATGTGACAAATTAGGTCGTCTCAGCTAACAGCGGTGATGCATCGGATCCATCGACACGCATCAGAGGGATGAGGGGAGGTCACGCATTAAAAAGAGGAGCTGACAGAGGGTGCTGAACCTGGAGCAGGTCAAACACCGATCAAACCTCATCAGGGCAACAAACACACCGGCCGTGGACTTCAACTGCAATCAGCTGCTCTTAAAATGTGGGACACGAGCCTGTTGGTGTCTCTCTGGCTGTCAGATATCAAACACGTGGCCTCTGACAAAAGTCACTCAGTGTGGTGGAGGAAGAAGCACCGAGACCCGAGTAGAAAAGTAATCGGAGTACCCCAGAAGAACCTCAAGTAAACAAATCAGATACTTTACTTAAGGAGAAGTACTAATACCATACTGCATGAATAGGTACAAGTAAAAGTTCTGCATTTGTAATGTTACCAAAGTATAAACTGGAAAATGTGGAATTCGAAGTAAAAGTATTCAATGCATCAATAAAAGTCGCCTGTGATCACTATGCCTCAATGTAAAAGTAAAAGCAGGAGTTTACAGTTGTAGTTGGTTTAGATGGAACTCATTTTGTACTATTTAAGATTTATACTTCTGTACAGCACTCGAGTAAATGTACTTACATTCATTCCATCACTACAAGTAATAGTGGTGAGTGTTTAAGTATGTCAGTACTGATACATGAAGAAGAAGGATGGATATCATATTCTTTAGATAATTGAAAGGAAGAAAAATAGAAAATTATGAGGTGAAAAATGAGGAACATGGAAAATAATGATGAAAAATGGTGGCGGGCAATCAGGATAGAAGGGAGAAGTAAAAGAAGGGTGGAGAAGGAGCAATGGCAAGAAGGAAGGGAAAGAAGAGAAAGAAAGCAATAATGACAGAAGGGAAGCAAAAAAATGAAAAATGGAAAAAGGGAGGGAATGAAAGCAACATGGAGGTAAAAGTGAAAAAAAGTAAGAAAACAGTGGAAATTGTAAACAAATGTCCCGTTACTGTACTTTGCACTTTTGTCGAAGTACCTCTGTCACAAAAATGTGTCCCTCCCAGGTCTGCAGGTTATGAGGAAATGAGGTAAGCTCGAGAACAAAAGAGGGAAAAAAAAACCACTATTGTATTGTTTCACAGAAAAGCGATCAACTCCATAATCTCCCCTCACTACTGAGCAGGTGGAGCTTTTTTCCTCTTTGGCACACTTACCGGTCCGCGTGTTAATCTGACGGAGCCGATCCACAATCCCACCTGGTTCCCCAGCTGAGCCTGAGCCAGCGGGAGTGGCACGGAGGCAACAACAGGGTGCCAATGATGTACTTATGTGTGTGTGTGTGTGGGAGGGGGGGTCGGACACTTCCTGTAACTGGCAGGTCACAGGTTTGATTCCCCACAACCACCACTGACGTCAGAAGTCTCTGAGCAGAGAGTTGCTTTCCTGTCACTGCGTAGGCTGAACACAGGACTCGCTTCTGTCAGTTCCCAGAAACGGAAACAAAGACGTATTTCTTTTAGTTTTTAAATCCTGCTCTTGCGTCTCTCACATTGGCACACTCATCTTGCAACAGTTAATTTTTCATGTGGAGGCTGGTAATTTTTTTATGTGACATCAAAGTAACTTAACAAATACACATCAGACGGTGGGAGTCCTTTGGGTTTATAGACACAGACATTATTCATTCTCTCAGTCAAAATGGAAAACAATAGTTTCATGTATTATTGATTAAATATTGACTTTAAAATGTTGCAAACTAGGCAATATGGATGCACATCTCTCAATAAACAATAACCTTTGTGTGTTCAATATTTCACTTTACTATTTTGTGTCATGAAACTACAACAATGACCGATAGGCTTACATTTACGTAGCCAACACGTCAGGAAGAAGAGCCAGAGCTCAATGCTATATTTTGATATTTTCTACATTTCATATTTATGTAAATGTTAACATAAGACAACTTGAAGTAAACATAACACTTGAGATTCTGTAGAAAACATTGCACTCAACAAATATCGTTAATTTATATTCTACTCTGCTTCTTCTGAGACTGACGGATGGAGCGAACTGTACGAGCGGAGGGAGGATTGTGGTGGGAGCACTGAGGTGTCAGCTGTGACTGCAGCAGTGGTAAATGGTTTGCATGGCTCATGGGTCAGGTACAATGAGACCTTAGCAGAATTTGCTTCAGACTCCAGGGAGGTCTGCTTATGTATTCACATAGTACGGTGGAAAAAATATTGTTCACCACCAAAAACAGACGACAAAGCTGTCCTGTGTTTATTTTCAGGTTTGCGGTAACTATGATATGCACTGTACTGTACAACACTCCTTTTAAAGATCTCAAAAGATAACAGGTCTTTGATTTAGATGAGAATAAAACAAGATAAAATAAAAGACTTAACGTGGTTTTGTGCTGGTAAAACAACGTCACACTACTTCTGCCTTTGCTCATGAGAGAGGACAATCTCATGACTGCAAAAGGTCACTTGTCCAGAACGCTTGAACACCGATTCAAGGATAAAGAGAAAGTTACCAATGCTGTCATTGACTCTGATGATAATAGTCTTGGAGTTTTGTCCTCTCCTGTGATGCATGTCGGGGGAAATGTTACTGTACGAGCACTTGGACCAGCCAGCCGGAGCTGTTGGCGCAGCAAGGAGGATTCTTTGACCTGATCCTCCTTATCCTCTGTGGGCCACCTGATTGCATAACTGTGACATCACATCAATTACTTCCAGTTATTCTTTGGATAATTTATCACCAGAGCCCTGTGAAGGACTGTCCATCACTCCAGGGATGCTGGCTCTTTACCCATTGCATGGGAAATAGGTTCCAGCTCCCTCGACCTTGACTAAATGGGTATAGAAAATGGATATGTGGAAATGGAATTATCATTGAATATTCGGCCACTTAATGGCGGCTTTTTACATTAATGTCCCTGCAGGACAGAAAAGTGATGTTTCTATAGCAGCAGGAGCAGTTTGTCTGGATGAATAGAGGAGGAAATGGGCGGGTTGCATTGGGATTCAGTGCGCTTGAGAAGAGTTTCGTTTTTTTGTGTTATCTGACCAGATCTAAAGGCTCCAGGGTTTTTACTTCCAACTTCACTGGTTAGGGCAATAGAGCCTGCAGTCACTGCTTCTCCTGGATGCATCGCACTACTTACTCTCTTTATTTCCATGGCTTTGTAATTCCGAGCATATTGTACAAATGACAATACGGATGCACTTTCGCAGTCGGTCCTTTGAGACCAACCGGACCAATCACTCTGATGGTTTCGCAGTAAAGATTGTCGGATGGCGGCGGGGGTTCAGATGCTGTACGATGATTCAACAAGCACTCTGAAGCATCCACTGACCCCTTTTTATTGTATTTTTAGATTCTCACCTTATGTGAAGCGCTTTGTGAAGTAATTACCTCTGTGTTTCAAAAGGTATACATGACCCTTCCTGGCCCGGTCCAGCTTTGCAACCCTTGACAGATGGGCGCTAAATCGAGCGCCACCTAAAGAAAATCAATCCTCATCAGCTTTAAAGCCAAGGATAAAGGGAAACAACGTGACATGGTCAAAGACAGGCAGGTGATCTTTGGGAAAAGCAGGCAAAAACATCCCTAAGCTGTGCTAAGCTTTCCTATGGGAAGCATACAGTGCTGCTCCAAACGGGGAACCTGCATCTTCCCAGACCTTGTAAGTCCCAACGTGTCCACTAGATGGTCCAAGAGTTTCCAGCTCTTTGCTAAAGACCCTCTCCAGTTTCTATCCAGGACACAAGTCCTTGTTCACTCATTTACCAGCTGCTCTCCCCCCTCTCATTTTGCAGATCTTCTGTGTTTTTTATTCACTTTCAGTATTGTGTCGCTGTTCTGCAAACTTGCTGGTTGCTTGCTCTGTGTTTTTTACATAAAGCTTGTCCGGTGTAATCCAAGTCTCTGGAAGCCCAGAGATCCCAACTTTAGACGTTATTTTCATCCTTTTGTCCGCCGAAATCTTCCCCTCAGCTGCTAAGCTAAATGTGTTAGCTCACACCCTATCTGCAGTGGGTGTACAAGCTCAACCGGGCATCAAGTATGTAAATGACGTCTTTTCAAGTCAGGACAACAACTTGGAAAGTCGGGGATGCGACATGACGATCACATAAAAGTCGGAAGAATGACTTCCCAACTCAGGAAATTAGGACCATCCGACGAGCACGTCAATGCAGCATGGAACTTACACCAGACGAGCTGTATGCAACCATTTTATGCTATTTTTCGGTTGTTGTTCTACATTTTAAAACAAGTCCGCAGCTACTCCAGTTGTTTAGGAGAACGCTGCGACGCTGTTTTTGCCGTGAAGCTCCAGAAATGTTACAACACTTCAGCCAACTCTCCAACAGCATGGGGTTCTGTAGATAATGACTAAATTCCTTTGAACCGTTCCTTTGAGCCGACAATCAGACTTGATGTTTTTGTTTTGTTTGTGTTGCTGGTAATGGAAGCCTTCAAGCAGACTCATATTATTCTTTGATATAGTTATTATAGCTGTAACACCTCAGGCGGAGAGAGTTGAGCAGACACGAATACCTTTGATGATTATTAAAAGAAACAAGTCTTTTTCAGCTGATCGTGTAGGTAGTTTTGTAAAATGCCTGTGAGACAGGAAGCCCAGAAACAAGATGACTACAATCAAACTGGAAAAGGACACGCAATCTTGGAAGAGGAAACGCAGCACGAAAAAAAAAGAAAAAAAAACTGCATAAAGTTGCTTTTTTCAAGGCCAAACAACACAAGGCTGCTGCTGACACGAGCCTCCAGGCAAGCGGCATTCAACTCTCAATTCATGCCCTGACCACATTTGTCCACTCTCAGTGAACATCTGATCTTTCTATTCATCTACAAAAAGGACTCCTGATGACTGTGTGGCCTGGATAGAGCTTTGCATGCACTGTGTTCAAAAGTGCCGCTGTGCACTGCAGATTCTGCCCTCGATTGATGTTTTCATGTGAAAACCCTCCAGAAGCCGGTCTGGTTGGGACTCCGATAAAAAAAAGGACAACCAACACAACTGAAAATAAGGACTTGTGATGTGAGGACGTTTATCCTTTTGCAAAAAAAAACCAAACAAACAAGAGAAGCACTGAACATAACTGTAATCCCATGGCCCGCAAAGACTGAAAACATGGTGGGTAGATGAATTGTTCCAGGCGCTGATGCATCTTTTCTCAGACAGCTCGCCAACATCTTTGGCTAAGCCTGGTATTAAGGTGCTGCAGTTGGAAAGAAATCAAAGCTGCAGTGACAGTGTGTTAGCAGCATATGGCTGATATATATTTAAAATGTGATTTTTAATCTGTGGCCAACACTTTAACTTATCTGGAAAACATTTAAACGCATGAAAAAAAAAATGTTTAGTTCTTGCTAAGGCCAGTTGTTGTTCAGTATCTTGCTTTCTTACTAATTTTTTTAAAGGGGTTTGGTTTGGTTTATTTAAAAGTATTTAAAATACTGTGACCTTCCAATTAATCACAACTAAACCACCCACTGAGGAAGGTTACGTGATGGAAGCTTCATAAAAACACGAGGTATCAAGCAAAAATAAATGAATAAACTCTGAAACTGAAATACTGATCTTCAGCAGGACATTTATAGAATCTATTGATTCTTCTGGACAGTTTTGTTATGTTTAGGCACCAACATGACTTGGTTATGTTGGAAAAAAATGTTGGAAAACTCATGCATGTGAGTTAAAATAAGTCAACAGTGGCCTCTTTGGTGCAAGTCCTGGGTTTTACCCTTCAATCAGGCCTGACCTCCTCCCTACGCAGACTTTATCCCTCTTTGTCACCTGATTCGCTCTGAGCGCCTCATACTGCTGCTGATGGGTTTTACGTTGGCAGTTATCTGAAAGCCTGCTGCCTTGTCTGCTGTATCAGACGCAGAAGGGTGTGACAGATCGTCTGTATTTGATGTCCTTGGCCAAATCTTTTTTTTTCCATTATAGCCCAAATCATTTGATCTAAGTTAAGGTTTTCATCCTGAGTTTGCTTCACTGCCCAAAGCCTCTCTCAGATGTCTTCTTAGCTCACTGTTGTCGTTCAGTAACGTACAGAGTTGGGAGGATATTTTGAGATTTGAGGTGCTTATACAAACTCTAAAAAAGCAGGTGTTGAAATGTTTTTGCAGAATATTATGATGTCAAAGTGAAGTTGACCTTTTGGATATAAATATCATCATCCTAGTAAACATTTATGTAAAACTGCTTCACATTGATCATGCACATTGTTAAGTTGCAGCCAAAAATTCAGTTTTGTGAGGTCACAGTGATCTTGACCTTTCATCCTTGAGTCCAAGTGGACATTTATGCCAAATTTGAAGAAATTCCCTTAAAAGAATGGGATGGACGACCTGCCATCACCGACATGAAGGTCTTACTAGGATATCATACGAGTCACGCGACCGTGACAATGAAGATCATTGCACCAACACGCTGTTACATCATCTGAGGATGGAGAGCACTGCAGAGACACAAAGGACGTCCATGCCTGGCTGCGTGTCTCCACCAGTGAGGCCGTGAAGGAATTGCTAGTTAAAGACTTGTCATATACTTCTCTGCCTGAGGCAATCAATAGAGGTCTGAAGCAGCTGCCCAATATAACAGTCCAGATAAATCACTCCCTAACAAGGAGACTGACATACTTCCTTTGCATAAAATGCCCTCTGATTAAATTGCCCATTTGGCACAATCCCAAGCGTCAAATCCTTGGTTTCTCCCTTGATGTTGATCTGCTCCTCCTGAGCCACAGTGCAACCGACGGGATGTGTGTCCCCATTATGACAGGAGGAGAGGACGGAGAGCTCGCTGCCGGTCTCACTTCACCTCTACGTCCTCCGCAAAAAACGCTGATCCAGGCTTATGTCACAGCGCAGGTGAGATGATTACCAAATCGAACATGGAGGAGGTTTTGTGACAGAGAAGTGTCTTGATTTTAAAAAAAACATAGAGCCCTCACTCTGTCGCACGCTGAGGAGAAATGAGGCTGCAGCTACTGGGGCTGTAATCCTGCTGAAACGCAGTTAAAACACAGTCTGCTGTGGCCCTTTTTTTAGGTTTATGGAACAAACTCTTCCGAGGATTAGTGTGCACATGGACCGAGTGTAGCTCCCCAAAAACATCAACAACAACAACAACAAAGGGACAGACAGATTTACTCAGACAGCGAAGCAACTAGGCCGAATAGTAAAGTATTAACGGCACATTCTTTCTGGGTTTCTAGAAAACAGATTTATAGAATATTAAATATTAATATAGGTCAGTGTCCAAACTCACCATTGTGACAAGATACAAGTCACTGAGATGATAGTTCCATTTTTATGATATTTCTCTTTGGTTTGCACGATAGCAACATTAGAAAAACACCCCAAAAAAGCACATCAACGTCAAAATAGGTCGGAATATAAAATAAATCTCAATTTACTGCCAACTTCAGTCTGAGTTCAGTCAGCTTTAAGAACGATAATCAAGTTTTTTATTCGATTATGATCAATTCTGGATGATGGGAGGCAAATAAAATCGTCTTAAGTTAACAACAAAGCGCACTGGCACACTCCCAGCACCAACAGGGACATTTGGGGATTATTATAGAGATTTCGTAATGATAGATGAGGTCTGATGAATAACATACAGTCAGGATTAAATCGTTATAGAAGCAGGGCAAACCTCATTGTGCACATTATAAAGATAAGAGGGTATAAAAGCTAAATTCAGACTCAGTTCAAAGCTGTTTCCTGATCCAACAACAAGTAGGCTCAAAGTGATCAAACCTGAAGAGGAGTTTGAGGGTTTTTTTCTTGTTTTTTTGTTCTTAAAAAGAACTTAAATGTTTGTTCTTAATTCAAGATAAAAACTCACCAGCTGAAGCTTTCAGTGAAGGAAACATCACAGCAGAGCTTCCACCTCTGTAACGTCCGTCTCCAACAGCAGAACGTGTTCATCTCTGTTCAGGACACTTTCCCTCTCCCTCCTCTGTCTCTTCTCTTCTCTTGCTCTTCTTCTTCCTCCTCCTCTTCTTCTTCTTCTTCTCTCTACATCCAACCAGACTTTTCCAACATCTGTCACACCAGAGTCGCGCAGTTTGCCTCGCCCTCCTTCTTCATTAATTTCCCTTTCCGACAGCCGAACACCCCTCGGGGGAGTTTTTGGATAATTGCGCTACTAAAATAATTCAGGTCGACTCAGTCTGTGTGTGTCGGTCTTGTTGTGTGTGCTGCTGCTGCTGCTGAGGATGATGATGATGATGAGGAGGAGGTGAAGAAGCTGCTGCGCTCTGACCGACCGTGGATGTGCTGATGCTGCGCCCTGCGCATCTCCATCCCTCCCTCCGCGCAGCAGCACCAACCAAAGTGTCACAGGTTTAATGCTGGATGGATCCGCACCGGAACGCGTTAAGTCCCCATGTAACGGGGAGTGTCACGCGTATTTCTGCGTTACTTTTGCCACCAGGGCTTTTATTTCGCAATTAAAAAACAGATTAGTGCCATTTTACTGCGCGCTCTGCACACTCCCATCACCCTGTGTGTCAAATAGATAAGAAGAATATTTGCTTTTCCTAATGGAGGGCTGGTTCTCCACTGATAATGACTGATATCTTTACAGTTATGAGCTGAATAAGAACGATACATGTAAAGAGATTTTGCATTTGCAGTTTGCATGATTTCTCAGTGTGCACACGAGGGAAACTGCACTTCTTTGACCGCTCTTCTCTAATAACTTTGCAAATTAAAAGGGTTTGCATATAAAACATGTCTATAGGATTGGGTCGTCAAATGTCATGTATAATTAAAGTCACCTTGCTGACAGAGCTGCAGCATTTGGGCCAGAAACCTGTCAACTTGATAGTTTTCATAACCTGATCTGCCTCTTTTTTCTTATTTTTGGCAACATGCAGAACAGACATGCCACCAGTCAGCAAAATAAAACACTATGTTTCCGCAAAACCATGGTAATGTTCTTAAATGTTCTAAAAAAAATAAAAGAAAATGCTTGGTTGGAGTAAAATATGCTATTTTGGCTTAAAATCCTTGTTTTAGTTGGCAGAAACTGCTTGAAATTGTCCTGACATCTCAAAAACATCAGGTGTCGTTGCCACCAACACATCTGTAAACTGTCCAGAGGTGTTGATACTAACATGGTGAAACATTGCCTTTAAAAGTGTCATCCTGCTCTTCTGGTCAGAAAGCAAACATATAAGTGAAATCTGTCCTGTATCATGATTTATACCATGGTCTGGGGGAATACTCGATTCTGATTGGCTGCAGGGTGTCCATTAACCCCTGATATATGGACACCTACGAAGTAGTTCCAGTCAAATTGTCTGTTCACCGCTGTAAATTAATGCGCTAGCTGGTGTATCAAATCTTAATATTTTATTTCCAGCACTGAGTTCAGTCCGTCAGTCCTTCAGTGTCTTATCCTCTGAACACCACAGGGTGGCGACTGTAACACACACGCTGCAGAAAGTTCACTTCCCCTCTAAACTGACTGATACGCAAATAATCTCTCATCCCGTTCACTGTTCAGCTCTCTGCTTCAGGCTGCGTCCACTGTAACGTTACACACGGCCGGTCATTTGTTCGTGAAAATCTTGAAATTGATTTGGGGACAATGACATGACTGGTTAGCGAGCTAATCGTGTTAGCTAGCATACTGTCAAATTATATTTACTGTTTGTCAACCGTGCGCAATGTTATTGACTTGAATCTTGCTAGCATAGCGTTAGCTTTCTGGCTAATCGCCGAGCGGACTAGAATATCTCCCGTTGCCAAGTCGTATCTATGATCCGTCCTATTTACTGGAGGAGTGAACAACGTTTCCGTTGCATAAGAACCTTACGGGTAATGATGGGTAATGATTGTTCCAGGTATTAGTCAAACCCTCAGGCGTTACCAGGGAAACTAAGTTATGGCTGGTGAAAAACTTCATATTTTGATTGTAAAACGCATGAAAATATAAATTAAAGCTCTTAATTTCTTTTCTTTGGCAAGTGACCATGGTATAAGCGGGATAATGCCCTTCGAGGTGTCCATAATCAGGAATTAAAGGACCATTAATGTCCATTAATTCCTGATTATGGACACCTCGTCGGGCATTATCCCTTACATGACATGTAGATATAACATACGAACTGTCGTGGTCCTGTCATTAGTAAGTCTTTTGCTCTGTTTCCTTCCTGTTGTCTTTTCCTCCACACCTGCACCGGATCTCCGTCGTTAGCCTTCGCCCTGTTCCCAGTGTTTTTCCACTCCACTCACCTGTGTTTCTCCACCTCTTTCCACCTGCACTTCATCCCCCTTGTTAGCTTAGTTTGTCCCGTCTTTAGTTCAGTCTTTGTTGAGTATCCCTGATCCTGCTGTTGAAGCACACAGATTCTAATACAGCTCAGAAAAATCACCAGATTTCTGTAATGCTGGGAAGTAATGTTGTGGTTTCGGTGCAGTATTAAGCACTCCAGCAAATGTGTTTTTTAAACTGCATTTCATATCAAACACTTTGATACTTTTCACGAAGCAGAATAAGAAATCAGGGCTTTCCATTAATAGAAAATTATGTTTTCATTTGAGCTACTTCGGTCTGATTTTGGTTTTGTTACCCTGACGGCGTCTCCTCACCAACTTTGTTGGCTAAAGTCTGAAAGTTTACAGTCTGTTTAATCACGCAACAGCTCGTGCTTCTTGTTCCGTTCAGCATCTTTTACTGTAAAAGGTAAGAAGACCAAAGTTGTGATAAACCAGAATGTTGCCTGGGTAAAATTCATGACAGTTCTGCTTTAAATAGGTCAGTTAGTACAGAAAAAAACAGAGTGGTGCTTTATTATAAACCCAGCTCCAATCCCAACAGGCTGATGTACATACAACAGCTATTTTTCAACAAAACTACCTGGAGACAAGCAAATAATAATAATAATAATAATAATAATAATAATAATAATAATAATAATAATATGTGTGGCAAAATCCCCAAGCTGTCAGCTCTGAGGGGATTTGTGATTTTTTTTTTTTGCTTTTCATTTTTTTTATCCGCCATCACCGAGTGAGTGAGTGAGTGAGTGAGTGCTGGCAGGCTTCCAGGACAGTACATTACTATCACAGCTTGGAGGGAGAAATGGGCGGATACGCATGGGTCAGCCAAATCTCCGGATTGAACAACAGCTGGATACGATAAAGACGAGTGGACTCCCGCCTCGGCGAGGAAAACCCCGCCTCCACCTCCCCCTCACACAGGCACACAGACGACACTGATGTGCAAAAACACTCATCCACATAATGCCTGTGTTTTTATTAATGAGGGCTTTCAAATGCAATCTGAGAAAGGAAAAAAAAACAACTAAAAGTTCCTGGTTTTAAAACCTTAATGGCCCTGGTGACAACTTCAGTTCATCCCAGTTCAGGTCAGCCATCTTGTGAGGGAATTATCCTTCTAAAGCAGGATCATCGTGGTCAAACAGGCAGATATCTCACGCTCAGACTGGACGGTGGAACGGGGCCGATGGTGTGCAGCTGCTGTTTGTTTATTGGTGCACTTCTGACTGCGGTTCAGAACAAAGTGACTCGCCGTCGAGCTGAGCTTTCCCCCGGTGGACTGACCTTTTCTGTCTTGTCAGAGCTGCAGAGACGCTCGACGCTGCAGGCTGAAAACTCACCTGCTTAACATGGACCTCACGTTACACACACACACACACACACACACACACACACACACGTTTGTTCTTACTGTACTTGTGAGGACTGCTTGGTACACAGTGTCCTCCAGTCAAGTCTAAAGGCGAACCTGCCATCATAGAGACGGGTTGATCGTAGAAAATCATGCAAGAAAAAGTTGACTCAAAAGAGAAAATCCAATCATTGACTGCTCTGATGGAAAGTTTCGTCATCACTCAACATTCCTAGTGCGTCACAGCTAAACAGTGTTCTTCTTAACTTAGCTGGAGATTAGTTTTAAACAGGCTCTATGTACAATTTACATGTATTAATCACTTTTTATATGCTGCAACCTTTCTCATTTCTTACATCGTGAAAGAACCGACTGTAAAACGGAGGGTATATTTGGTTTTGGGCATCACAGCCACCATGAAATGGCTTGATTTCCTGTGCTTTTTTGAGCCACTCGGTCTGATAACATTTGGAAAAACTTGGAAGAACTGCATGATTGAATCCTCTTATTCAAGTTAGCCAGGCACTAAACTGGACGTTAGCCCGCTCAGTCAGAAAATGTCTCTCGACGGGCTCCACAACACGGAAGATCTTGGCATTTTCATACCCAGGAAGTCGAGCTTTTTTCGGCTTCATGGTTCACTATGTATTAGTTCTTCACTTCAGGAATGAAAGTTGATTTGAATTGTTGTATCCGTCGTAGAAATGGAGTCCAGAATCCCTTTAAAACATGGGGAGAAAAAAACAAACAGCTCGTCCAGCCTCATCACATTCTCCAGCAGCCCTGAGATCCCAGATTGATTTGAAAAGATGTTATTGACACCCTCGACCTCTGGTCATGTTCATGTCCCCATCTCAGACCGAGTGTTTTGTTTTCAAGCAGCAGAGATATTTTGCAATTTCATCTGACTTTCCATCGACATGTGGGGGTGAGAATTTTTCCTTTGGAGGTATTTATTGTTTATAATATCGTGGACAGGAGAAAAGCTGTGTGGAGCAGGGCCGGCCTTCAAATGTTGATCATTTGAACAGTCGAGAGGACTCCGGGGTGCTTTTTACCATTAAATCTCTGCCCCTTCTTTGTTAGCTGCCTCATAGTAAACAGAGTGAGGCAGACACTTTAACAAACTGACACTCAACAGAAAATGACCCAACAGCGATGGAAACAGAGAGGGCTGATTGAAACAGAGGGCGGCTCGGCGGAGAGCAGCACGGCTTGTGTCAGTTTGCTGCTCCGATGCTCTCAGCTCCGGTGCCGAACGTTGGCAATGTCAAATAAACTACTTTTTGAGTGAGACTCTTTTACAACCTCCTCTTCTGTTCAGAGTGTGTAACTCGTCGGCTGACAGGCTGTCGGCAGCCGAGCAGGAGACGCACAGCGGTGCACGAGGATTTCTTTAACTCAACTTTGACGAGGACACTGCTATCGCTTTTGCTGCAATCCCATTATTTCGTACGTGCGATCTCTTTTCACTTTAGCTGCATTGCGAGATCCCTGTGGATAGTTTGGAGTAGATTCAGATCACCTGTTGCGCAGGGCGTGTAGACGGGCTGCTAATTAACGATTGAGAAGCAGCTTGAGGCATTCCCCTCACGGCCAATCAGGGTGTGACAGTGCACTTTTGTGGAGGCTTAAGAGACGTCACAGCCGGGTCGTTCGGGTTCCTTCCCTGACGCACTGCAGACTTTAGAGAGCGACTGTTGAGATTTTATTCTTTCTGATCGAGATATTTTTGAGCATCACGCAGCCTGGCTGAGTGATGATAACAAAGACACTGTTCCACAGGGTCACCTGCAATCAGGGCTGTGTTATTTGTGCCTGCCTTACAACAGCCTGGTGCCTGCAGGAGTCTTTTGTTGTTTATCTCCACTTCATTCACAAGCCCCTTTCTATGCTTTTTCCATTTTAATTTAATTTGGAATGTATTAAAGGGAGGTGCATTCAAACTTCTTCTGAGGCTCCCCCCCCCCCCCCTCAGAAAAACTGCAACACTTTGAATATGTAGACATGAGAAAAAAGCATTTCATATCACAGATGAACAAAGACTGCCATGCCTGAAGTGCCGACTCTCTGAATTCAGGGACAGTCCTCGTGTGAAGAGATGAACAAAGAGAAAAGTTCAAATCTCGCATACTTTCCTTACCTTCACACACCTGGTGAGTGACTGACTCACTGAAGCTGGCATGGCTGTCAAAAAGTCTCTTTCAAGAAGTCAGAAAAAATTGTCAAAGCTCCACCAATCAGCACTGATGGAAGCACTTCATCCTAGACTGTTGGTCATTGAATGCCTATTTCCCTCCTTCCTGTAACATTTTCAACTTACTACATGAAACAACAACCTTTCAAGCTAGCAACCTGTAGAAACTGTTACAAGTTACTCTGACACTAACCTGGTAGCTAACGGCGCTTCATAAATAAAGTAGCAGTTGCTGCCTTTACTTTTATGGGAAAGTTTCCCCCAGGGACACCTATTTTCCCCCCTGTACCAGAATGAGAATCCCTGCAGCCAGACCTTCTCTCCACTGAGACAAACTCTGTGGAGATGAGTCTGGTTATGAGACTCTACTAAAATCCTGAATCTGCTTCCAATCCTAAAGAGACCGTAAAAATCACGTAGTATTTGATCATGTTACACTCAGAGCCATTTATCTGTCTAAACTGTTGAAGAGATCAATAAAGATGTCTGCCGTTTCCTCAACACAATATATAATAAGAACTAGACGGCTCTCAGTTTGCGGTGTGCAAAGCTACAAAATGTATCATTTAAGTTACTCTCTCTGCCGAACAACACCCACTAGATTTGTCAAAGCGCAGAAGGAAGCATCCATCTACTCATGGAAGAGAGGCTCATGATAAGATGGGATGAAACATTGATGGTGTCCTTATCGCCTGAAGTTTAACAAGGGATGGGGACCAACCCGGTATTAAATAGGCTCAGGGGCTAAATTTGTAGTATTTGGAGTAAGTAACATTATAAAGTCCAGTGATGCTTCATTAAAGTTGTTTGCGGAAAGTGCCGGATGTGCAAAATGTCTTTTTCTTGTAATTGCAGGACATCTGACAAAAGTATGCAATGCAAAGGAGGAAGCAGAACTTTTGAACGCCTTGGTCATAGTTTACGTCTATCATTGTGCGGACTTGTTATGTCCACAAGAGGTCAACTGTCAGGAAAAACACACACTGGGTCATTTGAATTGTTTGAACTGACGGATGCTGACATTTTTCCTGCTGAGGATCGTCTCCACAGATCCCTCTGGTTTTATGAAACATAACATGTCCTGACAAAAACAACTTTCAGAGAAGTCGGTTTAGTTTTAAATTCTTTCCAGCTCCACAGATGGCCTTGGTTTTTGGATGTCTGCTCTCACCTCCAGACTGTTTGCCTTTTGCTTCTTTTTTTTAAGGTGTACTCGTCTGTTCCTGCTGCTTGTGAAGAGAACTCTGACAGGCACACATGCTTAAATCCAGAGGGAGGGTCTCTTTGGATGGGTGACTTTTGCATTTGAGGCTGGGATGCATACACCGTGCAAATGTTTCTGCACCCGTTTGCAACAGATGAATGCTTGAATAGCTCCACATACTTCGACAGCGGCCTTGGAGGTATGTTTCTCCTGTTTGCTGCCGTTTGCAGGGGCAAACCATGTAGCTGTGACAAAAACCCAACAGAGCAATGATGTTTAAAACTACCATGGTCTACCTAAAGGCCTTTAAGGCACATGGAGCATTTGAAATGTTTTTCAGAAAAAAAAATCTCATGTTCCCTGAGATGTATTTGGAGAGCGCACACACACACACATCGGTGCATCCATTCAGTCATGTAGAGCAGAACAGCAACAACGAGATCAATCCACCAGTTTGTGTTCAGAAACATTTTACCTGGTTTGGGAGAAGTCTGCAGAGAGGATTTCACTTAGTGTTTGCTCGTGCTTCTGTTCTTGTTAGGACCGTCTTCGGTTTTATACTTTGGGAGTGACGCTGTTAGAGGGACAGTTCTTCTGTAAGTGGGAGTTTAATCAGCTGTGATTAAATGTTGATCTGCAAATTCACACCAGTTGACACTGTTGCTGGACACAGACCCGAAATGCTGCTTTCTTTCTAAGGTGGGATCTTTGTGCACGGTGTGTAGCAGCTTCGTACTCTTCTCCATGTGCCTGAATATTACTTTCTACTCTTTCGTTGATATTGCATAAACCATACTGAGTTTTCAAGCATGTGTGAAAGCGCCTGACACGGACAATCTGCTGTTGAGTGCTGCAAATGTGGACAATATCCTGTTCTGATTCTCTGGATACTGTCCAGAGTTCACATGTTAAAGGGTCCCATTCAACACTTTCATATTACAGGGTGTAATAAACAATTTCATAAGCATTCTCTTTGGGCCACGAGCTGGGATTTATTCATCTTGATTCATTGTGCTGAAGTGTTAAACATTTTGGGGATTTAATAAAACACCTGCCAGAATAAAAACTGTGGTGTATATTTCACTCCCAGAGAGAGAGAGTCTTACCTTAATAACAACTGTACCCGCTCAGTGGCTGTTGAAGAGGTATATGCAATTAGGGATTTTCCTCGCAACGCTGAGATTGTCTCCTCTCACCGTAAGCAGATTTTCAGGATGCTGTGAGTTCTGCATTTTGGCTCCCAGTAGGCGACGCCGGATCGGGGCTCAACCTCACGTTCAATTTTAATTAATCCTCCTCCATTCGCCCGTGGTCCTCCTGATTAGAGCGGGGCAGCCTTGCGCTTCCTGTTTTCCCCGAAGCAGAACGGGGGGAGCATCTGCCGGGGAGGAAGCGGCTCGTGTCGGCCGAGAGGACAGAGGCCACAGTTGATGCACAGGAATGTGCAAAAGGTTGTTAAGCTTTGCATGAGTCAGCACTGAGCAAAGTTAATCAGGTCTTGCTGGAATATATTTGAGGCAGCCTTTCACGTGCAAGCAACTTCTGTGGAAACAGAAAAGAATTTGCTAATTTAATAAATTTGATGTATTCTATATGTTGACCCTGCATTTCAAATGTTTTCATATGTAGTAAAAAACAGAGTGCAGACAGCTCGTCGATAACTGTACGAGGACAGGAACTCGTAGCCTGAAGGTAAACTGGCAATCTACATATGAAACTGCCTTTTTTTTTTTGGGGAGGAATCCCAGCGAATTCCTGAGGGGGTTAATTAGATTCAGTCCCTCAGGGAAGGTCAGCACCGTCTGACATGTACAGTCGGAAAACAGCCCCAATTAGGATGGAGGAATCATGAAGCCTGACCTTTGGCCCCGAGGAGGAGCTGCTGATGAAAATCCGAAAACAAACTGCAGCACTGACGCAGAAAGACAATGAAGTCAAGAGACAGCTGTTTGCACGTATTCAACCCACAGTTGTATGATTTAGGAAAAATGATTAAACATCAGTTGTAAAATTGTATACGAGTTCTGTGGCATTAAAATGTACGTATGAGCCTAATTTGCTTCCGAGCTCAATCTTTATGAATTTGTGTAATTTGTTTCGGGAGCAGTTGCTGCATGATTAGGCAGGAACGTGACCGGATTCTCAACGGCATGTGGCTCGCTTTGCTCGACAAAAAAAAATAAACAGCTGACATCCATCGTGTCCATATGCGTGTGAGGAGAATAATTTGCGGGCTGGTTACCTCCGAGTGCCCTCCTCTGTTTTCATTTCTGTTGGTGTGTGGACGTGTGTGGAAAACAAAGGACGTTCAATTTCATTTCTGAGTATGTTTGGAAGAAAGAGTTTTGAAGGGGAAAAGGATTTTTATGTTGTAACAAGCTGCATTCAATATTTTCAGTGAAGTTTTAAGCCTCTTAGCTAATTATTTTGAGGATTTATATATATCCAATACTAATAGCTATTCAGTTATATTTGGTGGAAAAGACTCTGCTGTTGGCAGGAGATCAACAACTGATGGATGGAAGTCATGTGAAGTTTTGAAAGTCCACAAAACATTTCTGGAGCTTCACAGCGACAAAAAATGGCTCCAGTTGGCTCGTCCGATGAAATACAAGCCCTGAGATCCCAAACTGATGTAAAAAATCTTCACTGTAAATGCTAAAATTAAAAGCTGCATAAGTAAAAGCTCATGCACCCAATTGATTGCACGTCAAAGGTGTAGGTAATGTCAAATGTAACGACTAAATTTTCATTTTTCGGATGAGCGTTTTTCTTTGATAGAGCTTCAGATGTGTTGAGGACTTCCATCTCTCCTCCTCAATGGCATTAACATCCCGATACTGCTGTTGTGGCTGTTCATCTGCTTCTCAAGTGGTTTGTTGCACTAATGTTTGTTCATCATCCAAGTGATATCAGCTGTGTTATACTATTTGCTGAGGAACATTGTAAGAAGCAGGAATCAACAGAGATGAACAAAACAATCATTTTAGACCCTTTTCTTAAATTATTAATTCACAATCATTTTTTATTCTGCACCTTTCTAAAAGCTCTGTGGATTTTAAAACTTAAATGATTTTCCTCCTTTTAAAATGTTGTTGTATCAGTTATTCACTGTAAGTAGGCATAGTCACATAAATTGACTAATGAAGTTTATTTTAGAGGCTGAACTCTCTTTTCTGCATTAGAATTAAGGATTGAGGATAGAAAAACAACCCACAAACTCTTCACTGAAACCAGAATCAAACTTCTTGAACATAACTCGACCTGCTGCGTCTATTAAAGTGTAGGAAAACTCTGCCACAGTGCTGACTGGCTGATATGATACTTTAATTTAATGTCTGAATCAGCAAAGCAACCCTGGCTTCTGTCCAGCATGCACCTCAGCAGTGTGAGCCAACGGGAAGTGCTTGGGGGAGGTGGAGGGAATAAGGCGGCTTCTCAAGTGCTCATCCTCCTTTTTTGTTCTGGCTGCCAATGGCATCTGGTCATCCTGCTGCCGTCCGCGGGCCGAGCCTGTTCTTATGAACCGGGAATGTTACGCGGGGATTATTTTTCTTCGGCAGATCTGGTCAATCCTGTCGCGTTATCCTTTCTTTTTTTTTTTCGTAATGAGAGGGAGAAAACAAACAGTCAGCCCTTTTTCTTCAAAACCAATATGACATAAGAAGGAAATGTAAGCTGCAGTGTTGCATAATGTTGCAACCGATGCTGTTAAGCAAAAATCCAATATTTATAGTTTAACACAGCCTCTTCGTATACAGCATCTAATGAACTGTGAGCCAGAACACACTGCTCTCGCATCTTAAAGGGCGGCAGTGTGTATTTTTAAATCCCCCCCCTTTAATTGTTTTTCTATTAAACATTCTCCAGCATGCCTCAAAGCTTCTGACAATCAAACCTCCGTAAGCCCGCGGATGTAAATCTCCGGTCTTTATGAATGGAATCCGTGATGGACTATCAACTGGTTTTAAAAGGTCGCGCTAATGCTTTTCCACAGACCAAAGCATACAAGAACAAACAGACCTGTTTTAGATCTATAAATCCGCGTTGAGGTCTCAGCTGTTGTGTCCTGTAATGAGAGTCCAGTTAATGCTGAGCGCTCAAGTATTCTGTAGGGTTAAAGTATTGGCACCGCTATAAAGAGTGTCGCTTAAGCTACGCCGGCTCGAGCTCATTTAATTTTCAAGTGTCAGCAATTTCAGAGTAACCCCTCATCTAAAAATATGGAATTTAAAGGGACAGGAGCAGCACACTGCAGCAGAAATCTCATGTCGGCTAATCCCTCGAGCGGACTTGGAGACGGATCAACACGTGACAGATCAACCAATCCGGGAAATTATGAATGTGTGCCGCCAGCTTGTGTTTGTGAATCGTGGGGCTTTCATTTCAGTTTGCGTGATACGGGGGGTTTTCTCTCTCTGTCTGCTTAGAATAAATACTAATCCCTCCAACGTCGCAGCGCATGTGTGCATCGACCGAAGGCGCAGATGCACAGCGGCCGTCGCATAAAGAGATTAGATGCCAGGAACCATGAATGACTTTGTTTTTGCTGCCAGTTTCTGAGCGGATTCGTTAATTTTCTCGTCAGCACGTGACGAAGATGCCTACAGGAGAAGGCCTGGAATCAGCTGGTGACACACACACACACACACACACACACACACACACACACACACACACACACACACACACACACACACACACACACACACACACACACACACACACTGTACAGATGGCAGAGTTGGATTCAATCCTCACGGTCACGCTTCTTATCCGGACTCACAGGATCATGTTTTTGTTTACTATTGTTTGATAAAACCTCTGCTGTGATTGGTTGCCTACATTAAACCTGCCTGACAGGTGACAATGTCCTCATCTTTGATCTTTTTAAATCAACCTGCTAAAGATGGGTGATTGACTCCTATTGGACTTCCTATTGGCAGTAGATCAGTTTGTTTTTCTCTGAGTGATGTTCATCATCACTGAAAAGATGGAAAACAAGGAACTAGAAAACAGCAGATCGTAGATCTAGTCAGACTAAATCCTGAAGATGTAAAACTCATTTTTATAGTCTTAATAACAATTGTAATTACACATTATTCTTTCCGAGGTGATTTAAGTAGCTAAGGAGTTAAACGTCTCACTTCTGTCTCTTCTGCCAGTGTTTATGGTTCAGTGTATACTTTTTAGATCTTTTCCTTTAGTCCGTTTGTCAAACTCAACACCGACTTGAATGGAGATGAAAAAGTATTTACCACTTTGCACCAGGGGAAAAAAAAGGGGTGTCTATCGGGGTACCATGTTTCCACTGCTACCAATTAGAAGTCAATGAATACTTGTGACTAGTGCAGAAACATTTGGGAACACGTGAGAATTAACGCTTTTTTTGTGCTTCCCAACTGAAGACAGATGTTGTCAGGTGTTGGTGGGTTTTCTGTCAAGGCATTCTCGTACATAAACGGCTGAATAGGTTGATTTCTAAGGACTTCCAAAAAATTGGTTTCCAAAACCATCGTTGCACAGATGCAGTTGGTTGGGTACTGTAACTTCAGTTACAATTGACCTTTATTATGCAGGTAACTTCCGTAAGTTTACGTATGTACATGATGTAACTTAACTTCAATAGTAAGTTTTAAAGAACTCAATGTTGAATTTAATAAGCTGCTTTCATATTTGACTTATGTGGCTGTTTTCCTGGAGAGGACAGTCTGTTAATTCATGCAATATAATATCACAGGTTCCCCTTTTCGTGTGTGTGTGTGTGTGTGTGTGTGTGTGTGTGTGTGTGTGTGGTAGTAAAGCGATTTATGCTGCCTAAGTGGCAAGAACTGCTTCAGTGCCTACAGGGCATCGGGCATTTCCAAATAGGGAGAAAATCCTCCTGTGGAAATGCATTTAAAATTGTATTTAGTCAGTTATTTATTTATTTACATATTTATACACACCCAATTATACACAGCTGGATTCTGCTTATTAAGAGCCAAGAACATTAAAAAATGCAGCATATCCAAATCAATTTACATATTCTTTACTTTCCCCTTGGATATACGGTCTGAAGTAAATGTTTTAAAGCACTGAAGAGCAAAACTGCTTCATTGCATTTTTCCAAATGTCGTTTCAAAGTGGAACAGTCTGCACTCAAACATATGAGAGGCCAACTCTGAGAAGATCGCCACCTTGAAAGTAAATGTTATCTGTGGTTTTTTTTTTTTATTTCGATGAAGGCGATCTAGACGTCAGAACATTATGTGATTTCACTTACCCGCCTGCCTTTTAAAGAAAAGTCTATCAATGTAGTAAGGAGTAAATTAAACTATACTTTTTTTTTTAAATAAGCTGCAACAAGGTAAAAATGGAGATTGAAGAATATAAGTGCTCTCACAAATGTGCCGTGGAATTAAAATAGACCAAAAAACAAAAACAAACCAGGACTCTCACTTCAGCTGTAAAAACACCTCGGCGTGCCAAACTCCAGAGGCGTGACGAGAAAAAGAACTGGCACCTTTCAGGCACAGATCCACCAGCTCGCTCTGAATTAAAACAAACGCCCACACTGACAGAATCTGGGGAAGAACATTAAAGACAGTCTTGTTTTAAAAAATCTTATAGGGAATTAAAAATAAAAAAAGGTTCCACCCATTTATCTGGAAACTATAAACTAGGCGTCAATATTCTATACGTATAAAACACTTCTTCATGCTGTCTCTCGAGGTTATCGATTTAAAGAAGAGTATAAATCACAACTCCGTCTTTTAAAGTGATCAGGTGCTTGTGTGCAGTTTGTTTTACGCGTGTGAAAGCCGTAAATAATAACGCCACGAGCAGCAGACTTGTCACCACCATCCCCTTCCTTTTTTTTTTTTTTTTTTAAGAAGATGAATCACTTTTTCATTTTGGCACGAGGCAGCAACAGAAAGGAACAAGACACTGATTAATGGTGTAGATGGAGGGGAAACATATTGGATGTACAGCTTAGATACATTGACCCCCTGAAGCGTGAATGCTAAAGAGGACGACAGGATTGTAATCAATGTGCAACACCGCAAACACAACCAGCATGTTGTTCATCATATCCCTGTTTCCTGTATTTTGCTTGTATTTTGCTTAGTTTTCAGTTTTTCTTTTTCTAGTTGCACGCACGATGGTCCAACTGTCGAGAGGAAACTATCTCAACCCCTGAACTGGCACAGATATCGATGAATTCAAAGGTTAAACCCTGGAACGAGTATCACGCTCTGAATGTAGGATATGTTGGCGTGCAGTGCTAGAGGAAAGCTTGCGGAGTTTCAGAGTGGAATCCAAATTAGATGCCAATATGTCCAGTCTATTGTTGAATTGTCTAAATTTAACAATAGGCCTGATAAATCATACAAAATAGAGCCTCATGATTGTTTGAAGTGTTTTGAAGACTGAGCTCTTCATCTTTGCTGCCTTAGTCTTAACATGCTCCACATCTCACACCAAAAGTTATGCAACATCAGCAGACACCTTAGCACACAGCACTGTAGCGTGTATGACTCAAACTGAATAAAAAAGTAGTTAAAACACTGTTTGTGCAAGCAGCTACTTACCTGTTTGTTGACATCCAAGTCTTCCGGTAGCTAGACCAAACTAGCGTATCCACCGAGTGTGCACTTAACAGGCTTAACAGGCTATTGTAAGGCTCATGGCTCATGACAGGCTGTAACATGGACATGTACATTATGAACATAAACACGAAAATGCTGGAATACGTTTCCGTCTCCGCCAGTGAGGGAGTAAGCGCACGCTCGACGGATCGACTAGTTTGGTCTAGCTACCGGAAGACGCGGATGTCAACAAACAGGTAAGTAGCTGCTTGCACAAACACACTGTTTTAACTACTTTTTTATTCAGTTTGAGTCATACACGCTACAGTGCTGTGTGCTAAGGTGTCTGCTGATGTTGCATAACTTTTGAGTAACATTGTGCATCTCAGGCTTTGCCGATGTCAAGTTTGCTTAGATTTGTTATCTCATTAGCAGAGCCGCACCGCCAAATTAAAATGCTGCGGTTATTGCTGCAATGAACCGCCAAAGTCATCAAAATACCAACGCCACCTGGCATCGAAAACCAAGGCCATCGCAAAGCCTTTAGCGTCTGTGTGCGACCCTCATAGCCTGCCAGCCTGGAAGCCATTCAAACAAGTAACCAAACACTTTGGTTAGGTCCTGCAGGTGAGTCCACTCCACACTGACCTCCTCAGACTTCTGTATACCACCGTGCCTTGGATGGACGGGTTTACGTTGGAGTAAGTTTACGGACATTGAAGGGAAACCGAGACTTTAGACATTTTTGGCCATAAGGAGGCAGCGGAACCTAAGCAAACCGAATAGTTTACGACAAAGTAATTTTGTTGACTTTTAAAACACAAGTAATTTCATCAGAATTTGTCTGGAAGCAGTTCAACACTGGACGTAACTTTGAATAATTTCACCTGACCTCCTAACCTTAATTCAAATCAGGGTCTGAAACCAAACCCCCATAGAGGTACATGTGATTCAGACTATGTGTGTGTGTCTTTTAGTATATTGTCTGTTGTGTGTCCTTTTCTTGTCCCATCCATGTTTTTGTTTTGTTCTTTTTTTATTTGTTCCACAGTGACTTTTTGACCGGGTGGCCTCGGGGATCTCCTCTGGGCGAACTCACCTATGTATAATGAGTGTTGGCCAAACTCATTTCAGATTCAGGGAAAGTTCCTCTTAACCCAGAAGATAATAAATACACATTATGACAATGAAAAACACTGATGTCTGTTCATTTTCAGCTTCCTCTCAGTTGTACCTCGATTCACCTGGCGGCAGCACTGACCTCAGTCTGTCTGAATGTTCCTACAGAGCCGCAAAATTCAGGTCACATTTTCCCAAATAAAGCATTCCGGGGTCACTTTGCACTGTGTATTCCCTAATAAGAACAAAGTACTGCAGCATTAAAAAGTAACTTGTTTTCCAGCAGAACAGATACGAGATGATCTTCCGGGTACACAGTCTCCGCTCAGAATCAAAGGCTTTAAATTTGATCTAATCTGTTTGGATGAATAAAAGAATTTAAAAGGCTTTCTGATGTCTGCTGCTCTCGTATGAACTGCTCACAGGACAGAACAAACTGTCCCGCTCAGAAATAATCAGATTTGTGTATTGAAGACGTGAAGTGGTCGGATGCTGCTGCGGACTGTCTAAGGATTTGTGTTCATATCCATCTCCTCCACCTCTTCTGGAGCCGAGAAGTCTCCTGACGGAGCGAACCGGCTCCTCCAAGCTTTCTCCATCCTCCATCTGCCTCTTCTTGGTGATGGGCTGGTGCTGTTTTTAAAAGTTGAGGTCCAGCTCTCCTGGCAGAAGCAAATACAGCATGTTCACAAGGATTACTTAGTATTGATTGTTCAGAGATGATTTTGACTGGATGTTCTTAAACGTAGCCAGTATACGAATAAAATGTTGTACAATTCTCCAAAGCACAGATCAATTAAATTTTTATGTTTGTACAGATTTAAGATACTTTTCAAATATGTGTTTTTAAGTGTTTTTGATTTAAATGTAATGTCAGGATTGAGAGGGAGTTATTGTGAAACCACTGGATATTTTTGACAAGGCATCAGGACATTTTCCAGCCATGTTTGTGGCAACAAAACTCGGTATTTGCAACCAAAACATGAGTGTTTTTTCTGCCTAAACTTAACCAGACAATACGCAAAAATCATCACAACAAACGCTTAAACATATTTTCAAGATTGTAAAGTTTCAGCAAATCCAAGGTTGGCAGAAATGTACATTTCCAACATTTGTTCTTGGCAAGGGCCCATCTTTAAAGAATATAATTTATATAAATTACATCATCGTGCTCATCAGAAGAGCCTGACTCATTGCTGCTCTTTATGATATTAACGACCTAATTTCCATAGAAATTAGTCTTGGCACTTACCCAGTAGATGCTCAGGCTGATAACTGCAACTTCAGTGTTTCATTTCAAGGCAGGAGACCTTTTGTTGCATGTCGTACCATGAATCTCTCTGCACTGTCGAATAAAGGTACAACTATAATAATAGAATAATACTGATAATGACGCTGATGAGACCATGTAGTGTTTTGACGAATCCCAAAGTACTAATGAGGCGGCCCAATTGTCAAACATTTGACAAGTGATAACGGGCTCATTTGTTCCAGCGCTGACATGTAATTGTTGAAGCCAAAAATAGTTTTGGTTAACCTGAATTTCTGAAGCAGTAGCTGCAGAAGAGAAGGCTTTCTTGCCTTCTTGCCAAGAGTTGGATGAGAAAATTACTATCGCCCTCATATCTTTGACGATAATTAACCTGCAGGTAAAGTTCTGCCTACCAGTCACCTGTAAAGTTCACCTGCTCTTACTGAACATGAGATGTCTATGTCAAGGTCCATAACAGATGGATATAAGCAAAGATTCTTCCCAAAATGTTGAAGCAGCCCTTTAAAACTGACTTTATATTTCAGTCACTCATACAAATTGGCCTGTGTTTATTTAGGACTTTTATGGTGTTATCATCGATTACCTTAATGACAAATCAATGCACATAAAGCAGCATTTTAGGTTTCTGTTCCTCCAGGAGTCGGCAGTATTGATTCATTAAAGACAATTAAACATATTGCTTGTATTTATAAAAGAAACAAGCCTTATCAGGCATTTTTATGTCAAGTGCAGACAGTTTTTAAGGAGAACAGAAAAGCAGGTGTGGTGAACTGAGTTTAATGTATATCTTGGAAAATAAAAGGTTAATCACACACACATTCAGATAAAGAGGAGACACGTGTGCCCTCAAACGGCAACAACTTTTTCCTACCACAGTTGGTTTTTCCCCCGCGACAAACAATCTGAGCTTGGAGTGAAAAAAAAAGACAACACAGGTCTAATCTGTTGGAATCAAAACAAGCCTTTAAAACCTCTTTGATGTCTGCCGCACTAATCTCTGAACTGGTCAGTGGAAAAAGTGCACACAGTTCACATCAGGATTTAAAGCCTCTCTCTGGCTCTCTCGGTAGATTGGCGGGGAGGGAAGAGTCTGTCCGATGTTTTTCTGGTGCTTAAACACAATTCATTTCAACTAGGAACAGCATTAGGGCTTACGTAAGCGACAGTCATAAGGATGGAGGACGTATATAGAAAATGGGATGCCACCGCCGTGATGCAAGATTACTTGTTGCCATTACAGAGCCCAACTCGGATCTGTGATGGCAAGAAGCGAACATCCTGTGACGGTCTGAGTCAGCGGGGACGATCATATGACAGGAGCAGAGGATGCTGGGAGCTTGGCAGGTTCCAGTTTTTGTGGCTTTTCACCAAAAATGGAAACAGATGTGGCCCCGTGGAGGGAAGGAAAAACAGGAATTCAACATCAGACCGCGGCCTCCGGTCACTCTCCAGCCTACACAATGAAGAGAAAATCAATCACAACATTAAGATAATGGCCGCCGCTGCTCACATCAGAGCATTTGGATTATAGAAATACATTCTGGACGTCAGCTTATATAGAGATATTAATAGATTTTCTAACACGGCAGATAAAAATAGTGCCATCGACCGCCTGGCAACCACCTTAGTAAGGAGTATTGGATTATAAATCTATCACCGCCTGTAGCCATTCCCCTTTTCATCAAGCCCACACACACATGCATTTACACACAGGTCGTGACCTCGGTGCTGAGAGGGGGGTTGGAGCGATGGATGGCGGATCAATCGAGACGCTATCGTCCCTGAGTCTCATTATCTAAAGTGGCCATGGAGGAACCTGGAGGGAGAGTCTTAAAGGGGCTTAAAATGCACTCCGCCTGCTGCTGAAAATCCAGCCAGGAGACTCTCCAGGAAAAGAGAGAAGAGAAAAAAAAGAAAATGCCTATCGATCAGGTAGATAGTGAGCTGTCAGGTGATGAGAGGCCCGGGCCTGCAGCCCCGTGCTCGCCTGCGCTGCACTTAACACACCAGAGATCGTAACGCAGCGGAGATCTCGGCACGGCACCAGAGATTGCTCTTGACCTTGAGGTGTGCTGAAGCTGCGAACTTCAGAGATAAATAGTCGGATGAATGTGAAATCGTCATCAATTCACGTCGTTAGGAGCCCCGACTGCATTCTAATGTCTGCGAAGTTGAGCAGCTGTGTCATCCGAACAATATAAATGACACATTTAGGGGAAAACCCAGACTTAAAGGAGAACTTCGGTCGATTTAAACATGCAGCTTCATTGCTCAAGCTACCCTTGACTTGCCAGTACCGAAGACGCGAACACATTTGGTCCAACCATTACAGAGCTCCGTGAACGGAGACTTAGCATTGAACGCTAACAGCATGGGGTCAGAACTTTACACTGTTTTAAGCGTCTTAACATGCTCCACATCTCACACCAAAAGTTATGCAACATCAGCAGACACCTTACAATACAGCACTGTAGTGTGTATGACTCAAACTGAATAAAGTAGTTAAAACAGTGTGTTTGTGCAAGCAGCTACTTACCTGTTTGTTGACATCCGCGTCTTCCGGTAGCTAGACCAAACTAGTCAATCCGTCGAGCGTGCACTTACTCCCTCACTGGCGGAGACGGAAACGTAATCCAGCATTTTCGTGTTTATGTTCATAATGTACATGTCCATGTTACAGCCTGTCATGAGCCATGAGCCTTACAATAGCCTGTTAAGCCTGTTAAGTGCACACTCGATGGATATGCTAGTTTGGTCTAGCTACCGGAACACACGGATGTCAACAAACAGGTAAGTAGCTGCTTGCACAAACACACTATTTTAACTACTTTTTTATTCATTTTGAGTCATACACGCTACAGTGCTGTGTGCTAAGGTGTCTGCTGATGTTGCATAACTTCTGGTGTGAGATGTGGAGCATGTTAAGATGCTTAAAACACAGCGTGAAGTTCTGACCCCATGCAGTTAGCATTCAATGCTAAATCTCCGTTCACGGAGCTCTGTAATGGCTGGACCAAATTTGTTCGCGTCTTCGGTACTGGCAAGTCAAGGGAAGCTTGAGCAATGAAGCTGCATGTTTAAATCGACCGAAGTTCTCCTTTAAGGGTTTAAACCAGAGCCCCCAAGAGGCAACAATGAACATTTCACCCATGCAGAGGTTGATTAACGCGTACCCACAGTGGCATTTATTCAGCAAAATGACAGATTCTCGTTAGTCTGCTCAGTATTGACGTTTTGGCGATCAGCCTCCTCAATAGGTCAACTACCACAATTCCTAAGACGGCTATATGATCGTTGGACAGCACCAGCAGCAGCCGCAGTCTTCCTCATCACTTCGTTAAAATTGTGCAATGGTTGCAGTTTGTTGAGGTTTAGGAGTTAGAATAAGTAGGTTAGTCATCTAAAACCTATTAAATGATGCAAGTTAAGTACGTTGTGTAAGTTTAAGTAACTCAGTGTTGATTGTTTGCTCACATGGGACACAAACAGCTAAACGGACTTGCTTTTCCAGTCTGCAGAGCACTTTACAACACTTGTACCAGTTGGGATTCAGCATCCTGCTCAACAACACTTTGACGTTCAGCTGGGGGGGCTGGGTATTTGAACCAGCAACCTTCTGACTGACCTTGTGATTACTAGATGACCTGCTCTTGTTTAACCCATCCATCCTCCTCCAGCCACAGACTGCGTCGCTCTTTACACATCACCTGACGTCTTCTTTTGCTCCCATCACAGTCAAGACAACTTATACTCCCGTTTTATTCATATGGATGTGCTGTATGTAACAGATATCAAATGGGTTATGAGCAAAATGTAGTAATTTGGCCCAATTTTCAGAGCAGAGGAAAGCCCACAAAGCTCATGACATTCCTTAAATGAGATCGTTCACCCGTCCTCGTAAATATGCAGATTTTAACCCGTTGTTGTTGTTGTTGTTGTTGTTGTACAAATATCCACCTCACCGTTCATGTAGATGTAGGGAAAAGTTGTCGAGATTTTTATGGATTAAAGGATTTTAGGATATTTTTCAAGTCAGTCACATGCCCACATGCCCATGAGTCAATATGTAAAAAGAGTTGTTGGCTGCTGTAATCACTCTTCCTGTCCACACCGGCCTTAGCTGAAGAAATCCAGGCCTGATGTATTTTTCGTTGTGAGTGATGGAGGAACAAACTGCACTGTTACATTCAGCTGAAGCTCATTAGTTTTGTCTGAACTTTGGAAGTTTTTCACAATAATAAAGTGGACTAACTGTTATCTGAATGTGGTCAAACCTGATTTAAACACCAACTGTGGTTTTAAATTCTGCAACAGATCCAAAGCGCTGAGCTCACTCACACTCGTCTTATTGTTAATCAGCACTTGAGATAAAAGCAGCTAAGAGCTCATCGTTACTGCAGTGGAGTGTAGAACTGGTAAAAGTTTAATCAGCAGTAAAAAAAAAACCTGCTGAAGCACCGCTGAGGCCCGGTCGTCCATTCAGTCCTCATTACATGTATGAGTAATCTGCTGCAACACATCCATGTATCATTGGACATATGAGCTACACGGGACGCTCTTTATATTTAGATGAGTGACTACATATGCTAGACTTCTGTATGATTATAGGAGTCACACGACATGTTCATATATACACACACAGACGTGACACATATGACTGTCGACGGACTGCATGAGGAAGTACGACTCCATGAGAAAACCACAGAAAATAAAGAAGATAAGGATCTATTCTGGTTCTGGTGTGGGAAGATTATTTGAACGAGTTAAGGCTCGTGATCCGGCCTCATACATTCGTGTTCACGTGTCATTAATATTCCAAAATATGTTCCTTCAGTTACTTTTAATGTTTTTCAAGATGTGAGTCAAGAATGCTTAAATTAAGTAACTTGAATTTGGGGAAAAAAACATTGAAAAGTGTAATAATTTAACTTGTTCTCTGCTTGTTCTGTACGTCAGAGTAAGGTGAGTATCCTTGTTTCTTAAAAAAGACACTAACCAACAGTGTCTGTAGTGGAAAATCCCTGGTGTTTTCCTTCTTTTTGGTGTTGCCTTCATAAACCTTTCCACTCTAACGTCACCGACCGTCCACCATGTGTCAATACGTCCCTTTCCAACGATTCTCTGCTCGGTCTTCAGTTAATGCAGAAAATAAGTTGGTGTTTAACTAAAGCCTAAATATGTTTCACATGTTTGTCACATGAGGAAACATTTTCTTTTTAAATCATGACATTATTACTTCTGGCAGTTGCCGTATTATACTATTTATACACTGAAATGAAACTGAAACCATGAAGTTGACTCTGAACATGGCAGCAAACGATGTATTCAATTTGTTTTTCTATAAAATCTATTTATGCCGTACAATAACTGCTTGCTACGGACATGGTAAAAAAAAAATAAAAAATGGATTGTGGCCGGAATATAGCTATAACGTGCACACAAAATACTAATTCATGGCCACAAAATACTAAAATGTGGCCATGAAATAAGTATTATGTGCGCTAGAAATATGAATTAATAATAATATCATTCCTGGACAGCTGGGTAAGCAAATCAAGCGCACCTTCTCTAGAAACTGCAATAGCCTACATGATGTGCTTAAGGTGAGTGTCTTTTCTTTTTCAGTAATAACACATTAGCACAATAAAACAACGTGCAGTAACAGGATGAGGATAAATAGTTTGTCATGTCTGGGGCTCCGTAGTTTGTAGTAACTCCAACTTGGAATATAATATTCGCGATTCTGTTTTCATTGATCACCTGAAACTTACAATCGTGGAGTGACAGATGGAGCGGCTGCTTCTCCATGAAGTCCACCATGCTGCACCGCCATGTTTCTACAGTAGCCCAGAACATACAAACTTAACACTCAATCTGCAGAGGGCCTTTTTTAGTGGCCAATATTCTCCTGCGAGCTTTACTGGGGACGTGTTATTAGTTGGATCAGCAACCTTCTCGCTAGATGCAGCTCAATCCTTCACACTGGACCTTTTGTAACATTAAAAATAGTCTGAAATGAGCAAAACACATTGCAATTTAGGAAAACACATACAAACAGACAAAATACGAGCCACATTTTTTTTTCTTTTTTTAAATGCACAAACCATGGCTGCAAATGTGTGTCGGAGCCATGTTCATCACTATTTAGTGCTGGAAAGTGTTTCTGTATTTGGGTGTTTTCTCAATTTGCAGCATTTTAATTTTCATTCGTGTAAAGTGTCGATGTCTAAGTTTTCTTAACTTGAGTTTTATTAAATGCATGTTAAGTTGCAGTGTGTTAAGCAATCAGGGAATCTGTACTTAGAGGTTGAGGCAGGACATATTTACTATAACCAAACCTCAGCTCTAGACTTGTCTTGGATGTGGTTTAACGGTGTCGTGCTTTTTTCAATACAGAACATGTTGCCAAGGCGTCTAATTCATCTATTAATCTACATTAAACACAGATTTATTCTTTAGATTTTGAGGCAGACTTCTTTAATATAGAAAATCTAAGTCTTTCTCTCTTTCACATCATTGGTTCTTGTAGCCAAGTACTAAGAACATGTTCATATTTAACGACGGCCTGATAAATAATCCAAGTCCGAGATGCCATTTTTATAAAAAATCCAAGGCCCCTCTCAATCTTTTAAACATTTCCCCAGAATGTGTCTGTGCTCCGAGTTCACCGTCAGCAGTCTGAAGACTGCAGAGGTGCCGGTGTAATCCGACACCTGACATCATCTGGTTTAGGCATCTTTGCTATTTGAGTGAAACCAGATGTAATTCCCCTGCCTGGAAAAAAAAAAGAAAAGGGGGAAAAAAAAGAAACCCCTCCCAGGACCTGCAGCTCCCGTTGTACTTCCTCAAAATGCATCCAATATAAACTCAAACACTGACCTACTTCGACAGTAGAGGAAGACGGCGGCAGACCCAGAAAACTTCACCAAACTCTCCGACTTTTTGGATTCAAGGTAAAGTTTATTGTTTCTGGTGCAGAGTTCAACTTTTAGTTCTGTGAATTGCTTCTCTTGAACGGTGTTAGTTTAAGAGTCGCTAAAAATCAGTCTAAAAGGGATTTTAGGGACTAATGCTGATGTTTTGCACTGAAGGCAAACCAACCTGTGTGTAACTGAGCTGAATCGCTGTAGAATTCACATCTTTACTGACACTGATTTACCAGTGAAGACTTTGATTTCTCCCCTTCTGAGTTTAGGCTCATAAATTCAAATGTATTTTTTATTTTTTTTGCCAGTTAAGAAAGTAATTAGTGTTAATAGGATTAGGATTAGAGGATCATTTCTGACCTAGTTGCACCTTAATAGAAAGAGTTTTGGAAGTCAGTGCTGCAGCTTTAACAGAGTTAATGTGGAGGGGGGAGGGACTTGTGGAAAAAAACAACACGACACATATTCAAAGTATTGATTCTGCATGTACATAAAGTCATTTTTTAAACAAAAACTCCCACGAGGAGCGTTCTACTGACTCAGACAGCAACAAGGCACATTCTTTCGCATTTACTGTAAATGATTTGCATAGATCATGATCAGAATCATCCGAGGGTGACGACATAAAGCGAACACTTTGCTTTCTACTTTTTTGTTTTGCTCGACGGCTTTTACTGGAAACAACGGACACAGATTAGAAACAGGATGTAGTAAAACAAGAAAGGAACAAAGGGGGGGAGCTGATGAATGACAGACGGCAGGAAAAAGCTGAGCGAAGCAAAGCTGGAGAAAAAACTTCAGACTGTGTTTTTTTTTTTTTTTAAGTCTGGACTTGAAAATGTTCAGAGGGAATGAATCCCTGATGAGAGAGCGAGGAGGGAAGAAAAGTTGACCTATTTAAGTTCCCTGGATTCTGATCCTCTATCTGTTGGCTGCTACTGGCATGTCGACCGTTTCCCTTATCGTCAAATTTGTTCATGTTGGTGGCAAAGAAAAGCAAATATCTGCAGAAATGACCTCCCAGACTTTAACGGAAACAGCTCTCAGAACAGTTGTCGGTTTTACGCTGCCGACTGCTGGAAGGTTTGCAAGTTTTCCCTCGCTCAGTTTTTGGAGGGCTTCATTGGAAACATAAACAAGCATCTGTGACTCAGTCACTGCAACCATCATGTGAGGATGAATCAGTCTGCAGGAATTATTTAAAGTGGTGTTTTGTTTTATATCCTTTATCCATTCTTGCTGGTTTGACCCAACTAACAGGTCTTACTTGTATTTGACACATTTTGTTTTTCCTGTTCTTGCAGGATGTTGCAGTGTGTGTGCCTGTTGCTGCTGGCAGCCTCGGCTCTGGGTCATCTGGATGAAACGACTCTGGACCACCAGTGGGACGAGTGGAAGCTCACACACAGGAGGGAATACAATGGCCTGGTGAGTGTCTGCAGAAAGAGGCCTCTACAATGTGGAATGAAATCAAAAATGTCTTGACATGTTCAGGGGAGCGTAATGAAGATACAGGCAGGATTTGCCCCCAGGAGGTGATTGTCTGATAGCCTTCATAGTTGTAGCTGGGAGAACAAAATAAACTCACAACATGTCAAGACTTGTTACACTTTTTTTCCTTACTAATCTGAAAAATACAGGCATACATCTCTTGAATTCATTTCTTTCTTTTATCAAGCAAAGATGAGCTTAATATTGTTCACTGGGAGGTGGCTGAGCGACTGCACCTCCGAGGCAAATGCAAGTCAGCAATAAGACCGCAAGCTCCACAGCTTACTGAGCTAGCTAGCTAACAGCAGCTCCAGTCGTTAGCAGTTGTCGGTTTCTCTCACATGCTGCACCCAAAATTTGGTAACAGCCACCTTCAAAATCTGGCCAAATCTCACAAAGTACAGTCAAAGTTTTAAGTAATTTAGGTTTCAAAAACGATTTTACAAGTACGACATGAGATGTTAGGACTTCTGAAGCCTTGGATAAAAGATTAACATGTTTGAAATCAACCTTTAACAATAAATGTGATCTAGGAAGCTGATTTGTTTGAGGAAGTCGAACTAGTTGAAGGTCAGGTTTTAATAAGTGGTGCTCCACACCTGCTGCTAAGATGTAAATCACTAGTTTCTGAATAACATTGTTGCATTTGATTCGTTGCTGCTGCTCCCTTTTGGTTGTTTTTGTTAAAGTTTTGGTTTGGTTTTCTGGGGAGGACGGTCTCGTTTACCTTGACAGAGGAAAGCGAAAAAGGTCAGAGACCCAAAAAAAACAACTTTAACTAATTTATAAGCTGCATACTTAGAGGAACCTGTGTACCTTTGTGGCCTCATATCTTATTGACGGACCACATCTGAACCCGAGAGGTTTGTACAAACCAAACTGTCCCTTTTTTTAAAAGAAAGTTTATAAATCCCGACATACAAATCTGACTTTGTACACAGAGTTGCACCAAGTTGCATTTTTCCTTTTAATCATAAGAGGAGAAAGAAACGGCCGGCAGTAGGGAAAAGATCAAAGTGCAATCAGGGGAATGGATGTCAAATATTAATTACAGCTGGAGTCTCAGTTGTTCTAGAAAAGTAAGTTTACAGTGACTTTGCCTCTGATCTGTGTCGCACGTACGTGAGCAGATGTTACTTTTTCATGTCTTCAGGCTCTCTGCAGCCCCTCTTCTCTCCGTGCTTCAGTCGTTTCTTCAACATGTGGACGTCTTTGTGCTTTGACTCACCGTCTGTCTCCAGCTGACTCAATTTAATAACTAGTCATTTGAGTGTCGGTCTCCTCGCTCTCTGTCTCGGCGGCCTGTTTCTGCAGCCGCCGCTGTGCCGGGTGTTTGTTCAGGAGGATGCAGCTCTGTTGAGGCAGCGTTAAAACTGAGCAGATGTTTCTCATCGACCGTTAAGTAGCTTGTCGCCAACAACACATCTGCATTCTGCTGTTGTGACAAACATACAACGCTGAATGTTGCCAAATGTTGTAGTTAATGATTAAACGTTATTAATCCCAGAGGCGAAATTCAAAATCTACCCAGTAGATAAACACTGACGCGTAATAACGCACCAATAATTACAATATATCTGAAAAATGGCATTCTGCATGACCAGTACTTTTGGTACTTTTGATGCTGATACTTTCATAGTTTTACTTTGTTAAACATAAAAGTAATGCATTTAAATCTTTACCTGAATATTTCCACACTGTGGTTTTACTACTTTTACTTAAATGAAAGATCTGAGTGCTTCTTCGACCTCTGTGTCTGAAAACACAACAGAAACATCCTCTCTGGCAACACAACTGCTGCTGACAGAGCGTTATCTCATATCAATAACTGTTCACACACACAGAAGGGCGTCGTGTTGATTTTGTACCAGACAATAGAGGAAACAATGCCGACTGTGTAAACAAAAGAGACGCGAGGCCGGCACTGGTTGCTCTACTTCCTTGTTTTGGCCCCGGAGAAACGGGACAGATGGAGAACTGAAAGTAAAGCAGGACACGCACAATGAGAATTTACAGTGGCATAGTCTCTCTCATCGTCAGCCAGTGATTCTGAAAAGTTTAATTACCAAAAGGCTGCAGACCCACTTTCACCAAACTGAGTGTTTCTGATTCAAGAAGTCCTTCTTCACCTGGAATAAAATCCTTTTCAACTCTGTTTTACTCTTGTTGTTCCGTTTCCCCGTCGCTACAATTTCCCAGTCGTCGTCTTCTCTCCTTGTTCTAATCTCCTGGCTGTGAAGGAGGAAGGAAAGTGTAGTTTTTGTCGGTGTTGAAACAGAATTGACCATGGATTTTTTTTTTTTTTTTTTTTTTCACTTCCTGAGCATCTGCTCTCCCTCTGCTCTTCACCTCCGGCTAGGGGTCAGCGCTGCTCAGCTGCAGAGTGTGTTTTGTTTGTGTGTGTGTGTGTGTGCAGTTTTTATACAGTACAGCGTGTGTCCTGGATTCGCGCTCAGTGTGTTTCATGTTGTTTTCATCTCTATCATGCATGTATTTATCGTGAACGTGTGTTATTTACATTCCTGTGTAGTCAGCAGAAAGAACGCGCAGTGATTCTAATCAGCATTCCTCCAACAGTTCCTCTAATTCAGCCCTCCTTGAACCGACATCAATGTAATGGAATCAAAGTCTCCTCGCGTCATTTGCATTTTCCATTACTGAGAATGGATATCAAGATAGAAATGGTGATTATAGTTATGCTAATGGTTGTTAAGACTACGAATACTAAGTAGCGCCTGCATGTCTTTAAGGTAACCAACCAGGCACTTGGCTCCATCTTATTCTCTCACATTGTGACGGACATCAACAGTTTGCATATAAATGAAAGACTCTCTGAGTTCATAACAGACATGTGCAGTATAGCTGAAATATTCAAAGAATAAAGTCAGATTGTAACATGTTAAACTGCACCGGACGGTTATGTTGCTGTATTAGCAGCACTAGGAAGCATTGTTATGTGAACATGCACTGGTTTAATTGGCCTAATTAATGAAATGGGGTTGTAACACAGACAAGCTTCCTTTCCTCGCTAATTAAAACACAAATTTGCCCTATTTGCCCAGATTAATTTCTTTTTGCTGTCAGGTGCTAATGACAAAAGGAAGGAAAAGGGAAGTTAAGTGAAGGGAGAAATGAAGGTGGTAGCCCATCAGTGTCTGGTGAGAAGAATTGGATCCTGACTGTTTTTGACTCAATGTGACACTTTTTTTCTTTTTTTTGTCTCAGGGCGAGGAAGAGATTCGCAGAGCCATCTGGGAGAAGAACATGCGGATGATTGATGCCCACAACCAGGAGGCGGCGCTGGGCATGCACTCCTACGAGCTGGGGATGAACCACCTGGGAGACATGGTGAGTCTGAGGCCGTCCTGCAGGCTCAGGATCACATCTTACCATGTGTAATACCAGAATCCACAATATGAGCCCAACAATATCCCAATCCAGTAGACACAGGCTGTTACAGACACCTTTTTTAACATGTTGTCAGAGGCCCTGGCAGACTAACATGTTAATGTACACACGAGAAGGCAAAAGACTATTAACGCTGATATGTTTCTCATCAAATCACGGCACTATAATCCCCCTAGTTTCACATTTTGTGCCACATCAGACGAGACAACGTTTGTCTTTCAAGATAGTCTTTGTTATCAACCGACAGCCAAACGTATCGCACACACTGACGGACATCAGATTGTCTCCAGCACATTCAGTGTCAGTATTTTTGGCTTAAACACCAAATAACAAACAAACAAGACACTCCTTTATCAGTTTTTCTCCATGATATCAGTGTGCCGGCCAGCTGCTGCGCTGCAGACAGCAGCCACTCGTCTCAGGTTAATGAAGTACAAATTCACCACCTGTCACTACAGTACGATGCTCGGCTGCCAGTCACACGCCGCGGGAACTGAACATCATTTCACGCATTCAAGCTGCTACGAACAATTTCTTTACATCATCAATTCATACCTGGATTATTTTCATAATAGTCAGAACGTGATTATTTTAATTTCCTTCAGCCACAGACGTCGACTTCTAACATCTTTTGTCCGACCAACAGGAGAGATTCACAGTGCTTTAATTACACTCTGGTCTTATTTTTGAGCATACATGACTGCACCTGCTTACACGCAGAAATATACTAATCAATACATGTCGGTTCCTAGAGACAATATTTAGCCTGGAATAACAAAGACACAGAAATTTAATGAGTTTCTTAAATCGCTTCCTAGAGAGAAAGAAAGAGTTGACAGTGGCCAGGAAACGGTTTGTGTTACTTTGCTAAACAAACGAGAAAAAATCTTTAGATTCAAGACGCTGAACTCAGCAAATGTCTGACATTTTTTCCTTAACTGACTGATTATTTCAGTCAAATTTATCAAAATAGTTGGCAGTTATTTTTGTATGATTGTTGCAGCTCTAGATGCATCCCACAATGCTGCAGGTTGAAAGAGTTTTACCATCAGACTCAGAACCGAAAAGTACAGGATTGTACACATTTAATAATCTGGCAAAAACATTATTGTCTGTCCGCTTTTGAATTTCTCAAAAGAGGCTTTTTGGGGATCATATGTGTCTTTCAGGGGAGAAACTCTACTGAAATATGTCTTCCTTTTTTCTTTTGCACATCTTTAGAATCACTTGTTTTATCTCTCGTGCTGGTGCCTCCGTCCAACCAGGACTCAGACCGACAGTTTAAATAAAAGGTTACAATAAATCAAATAAAAGATTATTCGATTAAGGAAATAGTCGCCAGTTTTCTGTCTTTGACTCGAGGAATCCATCAGCATGGAGTCACTCTCAGCTGCAGTCTGAACACAGTCACACAAGCTGAGATACAACTGTCATTAGCAAGTGCAGCGAGTGATAATTGATCAGTCTGCTAAGTGCGTTCATTAGTGAGAATCCTGTTTAGTTTTCCCCACCAGCGTCGCACGTCTATTACGAGACAAAAAGCGCCGAAGTGTGAATTGAAACTGGCTCCTCCTCAGTGTCACAGATTCATGTTTCTCTCCTCAGCTCCTGTCGTCTCTCTGCGCTCATGAATGCTGCAGCCCACTGAGGTGAAACAAAATGGAGGCTTGGCGTCCCTTTAAATCAGCTGCTGTCAGCGACAC
Organism: Sparus aurata; assembly: GCF_900880675.1. Lineage (NCBI taxonomy): Eukaryota > Metazoa > Chordata > Actinopteri > Spariformes > Sparidae > Sparus > Sparus aurata. The sequence continues at coordinate 34,913,025 of NC_044203.1, read as the reverse complement.
GTATGTCAGCGCGGGTCATGACTGATGGCTGTTTTATGCATCAGGATGTCGGCTTTAACAAGCTGTACGTCAAAAAAATAGAGAGCACGATGCGTGAAATACAGCCCGCCGGTGCTCGGCCTCGTTTATTAATGACAGGAACATGTATACACATGCGGATTCTGGATAAACAGCCAATTTTATGTTTATGTAGGAACAGGTGGCTGGGAAATGAAGGATGGATTTCCATTTTCAGTTTGACTGGAAGCTCTTAAGTGAAATGAAAGAAATTAACAGATGGTCTGTTTTTCTTCCGTTAATGTTCTTCCTGCTTTCAGAATGAGCTGTAATGAAAGCACTGGGGAATTCTAATAATAATAAAAGACAGGGTTTTTTAGATGATTGTCTAAATATCGTATAACCAGCAGTTTCATTGTGACAGGAGTCATTACTGTAATAACTCGTCTGCTTCCTCTTTTATGTCCCTGTTCTGGTAATCTTGAGGCCGTCACCTCCCGGTGTCACTCTCTGACAGTGGCACAGTGCAGATAAATGACATTTCACTCTGGAGTAAACTGTTTTAAACCGTCTTCATTTAACACGTTTCATCCTCACTGTCACCCCGCTGAATCAAATCCTCCCGCTCCCATATCTGCTTTTACTCATTCTTGTCTCAAGTCTAAAAATAAATCCTCTCCTCCTCTCGTCTCTTGTTCCCGTCCCAAAACATTTTTATCTCTCGAGATTATTCCAGGAACCGAGGAAAGGTTCACCTCATCTGTCGTGGAGGTGGCACAACATGTCGCCATAATTATTAACTCATCGAAATATGTATGACCTCGATATCGCCCGTTGTGCTTGCGTGCAAACTGAGATGTGTTATTTTATTAATTCTTCTTAGTTATAAGTTTAACATGAACGTCTCTCAATATTACAACATGAGTCCGACATCGCTCCAGACTGGGAGTAGCCACAACATTCAAAATAAACAGTAAAACACCGAACATGACAAAAACAACAGCTGCTATCGATCCATTCCTGAACTGTTGCTGTGGCCCCAAAAGCATAAATAATGTCTCCTTTAACCTCTGACGTCTCAATATTTGAACGAGGGCCTCAGACACGATATGTTATATGTTGACTGTGTTAACTCTTTTCATGCAGACTTCAGAGGAAGTGTCCGAGAAGATGACCGGCCTGCAGATCCCGGTGAACCGCGAGCGTGGCTTCACCATGGATCTGGACGACAACGTGACCAAGCTTCCCAAATACATCGACTACCGCAAGAGGGGCATGGTGACTCCAGTGAAGGACCAGGTCAGACATCATCCAGATTTATAACACAATATCCACTTCATGGCAGCTTTAAGATTAGATTGTTTTTTGATAGTTTTCTGCAGAAGGCCACACGAACAAATCTAAGTGAAATCAGTGCTTTTCCTTCTGTGACACGACATCAAAATGTCTTCCATAAGAGAGGCTTGCCCAAGATAGTGGGAGAGAGGAATGGGCCTGTGCCGGCCTCAGAGAGCACAAACGAGCCCATTCAGACTCCGAGAGGTTAATGCATCATGTGAAGTGTTTTCTACAGTGAGTCAGTTTGACAAGAGGAAATCCATCAAGGATGAAAACAATTGTGTTGGTTTGGTGAACAGAGAGAGATGAGTGAGCATGAGCCACAACAAGACTCAATACACAAACACAAATGTACTCGTGAATAGATCCAGTCTGACAACAGGCTGGAAACTCCCACAGCTCGACTCTGCTGAGTCTCGCACAGGAAGTTCGACTGAAAGATAAATTTATGGGCAGGAAAGTTGAAGAACCTGCTGGTAATTTTGTCACATTCCTGTCAAAAGTTTCGAGGTTACTGAGATACAGAATACAGCAGCTGTTCTGTTGGGTTTTCAGGTGTGCGATGGTGTTTGTCTGAGGGTTTGGGGGGGAAAACTGAGCAAAAGTTCCCAGGGCTGTTTTCAGGCAAAATGCTGAGCGAGAAACACAACACTTCATTGTTTTCTGTGGGGAAATGTGACTGTTGGAGGCAGAGGCAAAAATAATGACATCTGCAGGGAACTCATAAAGAAACAACACATTGAAAGGAAAACTATGAAAATATGTTATAAATAAATAAAAAATAGTGTATGTATGTTTCACCAAGTCTGTATTTTAAGCAAGTATTTCTTCCTATTAACTGATAATCATAAAGCTTAAATAATCAGCGTATCAGTTGCTATTTTATCAGATAAACTTCCTGCTGTAGCTCCGTATTATCTGACTCAATTTTCGATATTTTACTGCATGACCCAAAATATGATGATATTCAAAGTGAGACTCTCCAATCATCAGTTTCAAGTTCAGACAATTTTCCAACGCCCAGTATGTGGACAAAACCAAGATGCATCTTTGTATGCTACATATCCTCATGGAGAATATGGAGTCCATATTTGACCTGATGTGTTACCAGATGTTTGAATATCAACCAAACCTGATATTGTGCATCAGGAATGATCCGTATTCTCTACAGAATCTCAGAGATATCCGAACATATTATCGTTGAATTCTGGCTCTTTCACGCATGTCACTTATTGACCACATACTTCAAAATCCTGGCGGTGTAATGGGCTCAAAAAAGGCTGAATGTTGTTCATTATGTGGTAAATATTGTCATTGCTGCCAAGGAAAAAAGATAAAGGCTTTCAGAAAAATCAAACAGTCCCGGTCAGAGTGCAATTACATGAGCCGGAGGAAAACAGCCTGTTCTCACTGCTGCTAACAGACTTTGAAAACAAAAGAATGTGTTTGATAATCAAACGTTAATTAGTTATTGTAAGTGGACGGGGCAGCCAGGCCGTAATTTACGTAAACAAGGGTCGAGCAGAACAGGAAGTACAATGATGCAAATATGGTGTACATCTGTGCTTTGTGCCAACAGGCAGATTAGCAGCAGATTGATGTGATGTTATCTAATGAGCATGAGAGCTGATGGTGAAACACTGGAGGCTCACCGCGGATAACATTCATCTTATGTAGTGTTTAGTTTTACTGTATGGTGTTAATTGATTTTATTGATATTGAGGTGTAGGCTTAGTTTTTCTGGTGAACATAATACATCACCTTTAGCCTTTTGTTTGCGCGGCTTGGCTGCAAATCGCGACCTGGCTGAGTTCCGTTCAATCGACAATTTAGCAAATGCGCGTACACAAACGAGGCTACGCTGTCTGTACGTCGTAGATTCAACATAGAAGCATAAATCAAGCTTAAAATCTCAATCTGGGGATATTATGTGATGTATTTTATGGTGGAGGCTGATTGGAATATGTGTCATATATGTAATAACCGCATAAAGATGCAATATGAATCTTATGTCTACATTTCAGTGCAGAAATTATTTTTTTTATCCCCCTCATCAAAAGCTGCATATAATAAAATAAAAGATTACAAGATTAATTATTTGTAGTCAGGACAAACGTAAGCACAATGTCTATCTAAATAATGTCTAATAAAAAAATAAGGATTGTATTATTTTTTTATGTTAAAATGACTCGTTTTTAACATGACATTGTTATGACAAACAATCAATGTCTGACAAACTGTTGCAAACCTGGGATTTTGTATTTACGACAGTAGTTGTGCGCTCAGAAGCTGCACAAGATGCCATATTATTCAAAATGCAGTTTTCTACATAATGTTGCTTTAAATATTTTTTCTATATTATGTTAATGTAAACAGATATTACCTGATAATGGTTTATGACTCTGATGTGTAGTTTTGGCAGTATTGAGGAATATAAACTACTACTGCATGTTTTTTTTTGTAACAGGTTTCATTTGATGCGGATACTAAAAACATAACACTTGAGCGTTTTGATCCCCAGTTTATTTGTCAGATCAAGTCGAAAAATACTGATTTCAGATTTCAATAGACGGAAAACATTTAAACACCATTTTTATTTTTCTGTTGTAAGAATAAGATAAGAATCCAAGTAAACGAGGGCTTCACTTTGTGTCGACTGGTGGTGGGGACATTAGTTCTCAGTTATAAAACAGTCTTTAACATATGGGACTATATGAGGACACAGTAGGTGGTAACATATTTAAAAATGTACACTCTTAAAAAGTTAAAGCCATTTCAGAAAGTGTTGAGGACTCGGTATTCTCTGCCTTTAAATACAGCATCAGTTTATATGGAGGCCGTCGTCGCCCTCTGGTGGGTGTAAATCCAACTGCAGCTCTAATCGGGATTTATTGAACAGCTCCTTTGCTTCCTGCTGTTCATGAATTATGCAGCTGGCTGACTGCACGCTCTGCATACTAACAACTCTGCTGCTTCCTCCGCAGCTCCTTCACGAGGACTCAATAGTGTTTTTGATGCTTTGTTTGTTCGAGGCAAATTTTCTGTTATAGCGGAGCTCAGAGCCACATGGAGAAGAGCCCCCAGTGAACTGATGTGATTACACATTTACACAGTTTTTTAAAATTGCAGCAGCTCGGAGCAGCAGACAGTCAGACTGCTTTCCTTGAGGACGAGGGTAGTGGAGAGGGCTTCAAAGCCAGGCTCAAAGACAGTTTATAGTCAGACAACAACTCTAATGCTCTCATGGAGTTTTATACTTATAGACTGAGAGAGCACAAACACAGCAGCTCTGCTCTCCTTTTTATATGAAAGTCAAGTAGCTTTTGAAACATTGCTACAGGGATTTGCTCCCATTCAGACAACAAGAGCATCAGTAAGGTCCAATACAGGTGTAGGTATTGCTTTCACACCAAAGTAAAGGAGAAAGAAAAAGGCTTTTTCATGTCGAAAGAGGAAAGAGACAAACACAAACCATGGAACAGTAAGAACAGTAGTTTATATGTTTGCTTTATACTTATCTAAAACCATGGTTTATATATTTTACTGGTTGGTTTATAGCCAACAGGAACAAGAAAAAGGTCCTTATCACATGTTTTTTACTTGTTTTGTTTGTTTTTAACAAATGCAGAAATTGACATTTTTCTTTGGAATCAAAACATTAATTTCAAACATTTCAAAGGCCTTTAAAAACAGGGGAATGTCTTCTCGTCATTATCTCTCACGACCGCTCTTTGCTCATCTTCTGACACCTGAGAGGGTCCTGATTGTATTTTAACATTAAGATTTCCCTTCCTTGGAACAGACAGTTCCAAACTGTGAAATAATATAAATAACCTTCTGCACAGAACAGTGACAATGATCGACAATCAAGAAATGTCAAAGTTGTCCAAGTCTGTCCCCCAGTGGACACACAGAGGAAGACACAAACTAAAGCGATTTTTGGTTTTCGTCTCTCATTTATCAGTTTGATTTCCCTTCATATATATAGATCTTCCTTTACAATGTACATATTTATCCTTATTTTATTCCTAACCAATAGTGTGTGACTTATAAACTATGAACAATTGAGTTGTTTGTGCATGTCTGTTTAATTTTTCTCTCCTTCAGTCTCAGTTTCTTCTCACTGTTATCAGGAAGGCTTTGACAGAGATGTGTGTGCACACTGAATCATCAAACTAAACCCCTTCCTTCTCTCCTAACAGGGTTCCTGTGGCTCCTGTTGGGCCTTCAGCTCGGCCGGGGCCCTCGAGGGCCAGTTGGCCAAGACAACGGGTACGCTGAGGGACCTCAGTCCCCAGAACCTGGTAGACTGTGTCTCAGAGAACCAAGGCTGCGGAGGAGGATACATGACCAACGCCTTCAAGTACGTGCAGGATAACGGAGGCATCGACTCTGAGGAGGCCTACCCGTACGCTGGAGTGGTGAGAAAGACTTGCTAACTAACTTCGTGCTATCAGTCTCATCTTAATAAACTAGCGTGCGCATCCAGAGGAGCTGAGGTCAGAATATTTGAGAACATTCTATTTGTCTTTCCTGTCATGTGTTCACCATGGGTGTAACCACGCATTCTTTGGGGGGGTCGCGTCCCCCCCAATATTGAGAAAATGGCAATCTGTCCCCCCCCCCCAGTATACAGTAGAAAATATGTTAATTATGCACTCTTTTATAGATCCTGTCAACAGATCTGTCTCGTTATTTCTTATTTATTTTCAGTTTATTTGTGTTTAACCCCCCCTCCCAATTGTAAACTTGGTTGCGCCCATCCTAAGATATTAAACCGTTTGCCCGCCCTCGCGGTGTAACAGCATACTGAAATGGAGCGCACCTTAGTATGCTGAGTAGCTTCCCCATACATGAAAACCCATTGGTCAAGTTAGAGTGATTGACAGCCATCAAGCCAATCACAGCCATTTGACCAAACCCACTAGTCCCGGCCGCCCGGGAACGCTAACAATTACATGCTAACATGGAGCTGCAATCACTGGCTGGCAGACAGCGAACAGAGTGGAGGTATGAAACAGTTGCTTGATAATGAACATTTTTTGTCTGTAAATAACTCTGTCTTGCTTTGTGGCATGTTGGCTAATATTAAGCAAGCCAGGTGGCAAACAATTAGGCCAAGCCAGGTAAAGTTAACGGTAACTGACAGATAGTTTTCTAGAAACATCCACTGATTTCGATATTATTCAACTTGATCATGAATGCCAAAAAGGAAGAGGTAGCAGAAGATTGACTTCTTTTTCAAGTCAAGTTGTCATGTAAGTGGAGTTATGTGACAGGAGCACATTCATATTCTTGCATTAATTCCATGTAGGTGTTCATTTACATAATTTAAAGCTATTTGTTGGAGCTTTAAACCTTCTGTTCAATGAAGAAAATCTCCTACATCAACTCATCCCTGTTACTGCTCTCATTTGTTACACATACAGCTCCTCCAGGTAATGTCCAGGTCAGTTCAGAATAGCAGTGCATGTGTGAAAGGGGCTACACTACTGTACATTGTAAACTGTTATTTATGCACTTACTATATATCTAAAGCAAATAAACTAGTAACACAAGCAGAAAAATCAATGTATCAAGTTAAAATTATCAACAAGGTCAGTCATTGATCTTCTGGTAAAATAATGGTATCTGGTCACAATGTAGGCAGCACAGAGACACAGGGAGAGGGAGAGGCATGGTGAAAGCAGGGGCCAGACAGGGACATGCTCTGGGGATACAGATGATCATGTGACAAATTTGAATCAGAACTTAAACAGCTTGATAACATTAGTTTTAACCTAGGCCTACATGTAAGCAGTAAATAAAACTAGTAACACTGGGCCTGATACTGGCAAATAGGAGAGATATAGAGCAAAACCTTTGAGATAAAAACATTGATTTTCACTCAATGGGAATTTAAATAGAAGCTTTATCTTGATTCTGTAGGAATCCATGCAATTTCACAGAATATTCCTTTACATGTGAATTTAAATGGCCAATGTTGTCCTCAAAACTTCTAAATGTGCGCATTTTCATATGAAAAATACCATAGAATTGTGAGAAATGTACTTTGAAAAAAAACTATTTCAGGGAAATGGCTCTCATTTGGACGCCCCAATATCTATACCATGGTTACGCCCTTGGTGTTCACGCTTTTTCTCTCTTTCTGTTATGTTGTGACATCCTGTTATGTCAACAGAAACCACACCTAGAACCAGTTTCAGCCAAGTCTTTTGACACTTTGGGTCAGAAGAAATTCAGACACTAAACTACCCAATATATCCTCCTCTACTCTAATGACCAAAATATCTTCATACAGTTATTGGGCAACATAAAAAAGTAGTTCTGTTCATATATTAATTTATATTTGTTGTTGACTCCCAGTCAGAACAGGTCAGAGAGGACATATTCAAAGCAACAACAAATAACATTCATGCATATTTTTCCTGCCATGATTATCTTCTCAGACCTCATAAGATCAACTTTGCATTACCTACGTTGAAGACGATTTCACTGATTTATGGAAATTGAATTCCTTACATTTCAAGCACTGCACTTTAGGACAGCAAAAAAATGCTTTTTTTCCAGAGAAAAGTGAAAATACAGAAATCAGAAACAGATTTTTCTCCTTCTTTGTCTCGTATGCAGGACCAGCCGTGCCGCTACAATTCATCGGGCATGGCAGCTGAGTGCAGAGGCTACAAGGAGATCCCAGAGGGCAACGAGCACGCGCTGGCTGTGGCGCTGTATAAAGTAGGTCCAGTATCTGTGGGCATCGATGCCACGCAGAGCAGCTTCCAGTTCTACAGCAAAGGTCAGTAACACTGCTCAGACGTGGCACTAAATTTACAGATTCATTATTATCTATGATGATTATGATAAATATATTTTTTGATCAATCACTTTTGAAAATTGAGTTGTATTCTGTTGATCTTTTGATGGTCCAAGTATTCTTAGGGCCAATATTCTTGAAGCTGTGATCCTTCAGGTTTCAGTGGTTTACCTGATGACATGGTGTGCAGCCTGTCCCCTGCAGCTCCTCAGCTAACAGATCACCTATTGTTCCATTTCTACCTGACAAATCTCAAACTGATCCACTGATAAAAAAAACGACCAAACTGACTGTCAGCTCACTCATAGATTGTGTTTTTGATGAATGATCATGTTGGCTCCAACCGAAAACGTTCACAGTAGCAGCAGCATCATGTTCAGTTTGCATGAGCAGGAACTTAATACGGTTCTGACATGATGTAAACCTTTCACTGAATTACATGCATGACTGATTTTTTGTTCCAAATCACTTTCACATTACATGTTTATGACCTGATGTTCATGGCGATATTCAGCAACTCACATGATATTCAACAACTCACATGTCTTTATTCCCACATGTAAGTGAGCAGCTTCAGACTGCCCAAAAAAATCACAGCAAAAATGTCTGATTTCTTTAAAATTTTATGGATTACAACGTTAAACCTGACTGCTGGCTTTAAAACTGGATTGACTTGGGAAATTAAACTTACGGAACTGTCCTTGATCATGCCGCGCCCTGAACACACCACCATTTTGATTTCTTTAACTTGATAATAAGTGAAATGGTCACTGTAAGCCACATGTATATTTGATGGTTCACTGATGTACCTCCAGCTCAGATTCTCTCCTCACTCTTCCTGTCTGTCATGTGCCCAGGTGTTTACTACGACCCCAACTGTAACAAAGACGACATCAATCACGCTGTGCTGGCAGTGGGTTATGGAGTGAGCGTCAAGGGGAAGAAGTACTGGATCGTCAAGAACAGGTGGGTCACATCACCTGTCCGAACGACATCAGGTGGCTCATAAAGCTAAAATGAAACGGCAAGATTGTTTGTTGGCGTAGCGTTGATTTGATGCCTTCTCTTTCACCATGTCAGTGACAAACTGATGAGCTGAAGTGCTTTTTGACTCCTGGCGATATTCAACAACTCACATGTCTTTATTCCTCTGACGTCTTCATCACCTTGTGTCCTTTCCCTGACAGCTGGAGCGAGAACTGGGGCAGACAAGGCTACATCCTGATGGCACGCAACCGTGGCAACCTCTGCGGCATCGCAAACCTCGCCAGCTACCCAATCATGTGAAGTGTGAAGCTCGGAGGAAGATGAGGAATGACGAAGGGGCTTTGCTTAGACTACTACACACAGAAATGTTCTTTCCAGCAAGTCAGCAACCACTACAAATATCAGTGATTTTACTTTGTTTACACAGCACACATATTTTTGATTTACAACATAGGAAAAATAAATTCAGACTGGTGTTTTTGGAGTGAACCTCCTCCAGCGACAAAAACGGCTAAATGTATGTGGACTCTGATAAGGAGGTTTGGTTATCTTAAGTTGTTTGATGCACTTTAAACTCTTAGAGTCTTCATAGTTTTATCTCCAAACCGGCAGATCTCCACTGTGGTTGCGTCGATGAAGAAACAGTTTTTAAGACCCCCAGGCAACAGAGCACATAACGCTAAGCAAGAGCACATCCGAATCCGATGTTCATTTCACTGTATTTTGCAGGTAGTTGATGACAGTTTCAGTCCCTATACATTTTTTTGTTTTCTAATACAGTTTGTGTGAAAACTAACAGAGTGTTAGTTCAGTGTGACAGGAAACATTGCTGGGCAATGGGAGCTCCTCCTTTCCTGTCAATGCAGAGTCCTTAAAAAAATCATAATTGTTGTTTCTCTCAATTGTGTCCTTTTGTTGTTGTTCAGTTCAGCACTTTTCTGATGATCAAATTGTTAACCAATGTTTTCTATGAAACTGAATAAAGTTTTAATTTTGAAGCTAAACGCATCAGTTTTATTCCTCACACAAAATAGGAGAAAAGAGCACAAAGTTCAGCAAATGGATAGAAGCTGACATTTTGTGATTCATTTATGTTCTTTGGATATTTACTGTGGCAAGTCTGATGACAGATACTTTACACTTGGAACGTACAATGGTGACTACATTAATTTCCCACTTGTGGGATAATAATGTTTACCTTGACCTTGACTTGAACAGTTTGTTGTTAAGAAAACAAATGCTTATCAGCCTTAAATAGGACAGTGTGAAAGTGACACACCCTGTAAATTTCTAAATGTGTTGCATGTAGCTCAGTAAATATCTCACGCCTGCTGCAGTACAGATAGTGGTTGATTCAACTATTAATGTATCACCATGCGATCCAGTTTGTCGAATTCATCTATTTTTGGCATACCAGAAATATCAGTTGCTTTCTAAGAATATATATACTACATTGCAGTGGTAATTGTCCCGATGCCAAATCTGACTTTCTGAGGAAAGCTGAACTTTTCCTTTTCATAGTTTTAAACATTAAAATGTACTTTCATAAACTTTCATCTACTGTAACAATGTAAATCCTGTCAATCCCAAAGTCATACCAATAAAGATAAACACAGGTCTACAAGTGTTACTTGGTTTACCAAACTTTCAACATTCACTAACTGGAATGCAGGGCAGTAACAGTCAGAGGATTGTCTCTTAAAGATGAAGTCGGGCTGAAAGACATGGTAGAAACAGCACAAGTACAAAACTGCAGGGCTGGTAGCATGCTGTTGCTCTATCTCCAGCTAAACCTCTTATTGAGGTTGAAATGCAAGATATAGCAGTGGCCAAATTGTGCTGAAATTAATATTGCTCATCTATGAAATAAAAAAAAACTGTGCGTTGCCTCACACAGGGCACCATATGTAATGCTTGATGTTGTATTAATATGGGGTTTTGGAGTTTAACTTTTGCTATCAGTAATGATTAAACATTATCAGGGATAGTTATTAAATATGAATATAATAAGGTCATTAAATCACCTCTAAGCACTACCACTGAAGAAGGGAAAAGATTGCTAATTCACCAAATCAGTCTCATAAAAAGGTACTAAACTGTCAGTTGGGGACTCCGATTAATAATTAACCTAATAACTAAAAACAACCAGTAATGGTCAAAGGGTTTTGGAGTACATTCACTGTCCTGAATTATTAAATAGACAGCATGAAAGTTCATGAGTGTGTGTGGAAGAACAAAAGCAAAATGATGGCTAAGGTTCAAAGTACCACACCGCACAGTATGGACAAAGTAGAGTTATTGTATAGTGTTAGCATGTGGTACAAACCAAATGATATGAATATAATCTTACACATAATCTGTATGTTCAGGGCCATAAATATAATACAGAGAGTTCAC